>NW_007260039.1:331567-334234 GCF_000164805.1 Carlito syrichta | reverse complement strand
CCAGCTACTTGGAAGGCTGAGACGGAAGGATCGCCGAAGCCCAGCATGTCGAGGCTGCGGTGGCAGGGAGCGTCCACTGCACTCCAGTCTGAGTGACAGAGTGAGACTCCAACTCAAAAAAAAAAAAAGTTTAAGCAGCCGGGCTCGGTGGCTCAGCCTATAATCCTGTGCCTTTGAGAGGCTGAGGTGAGCGGATTGCCTGAGCTCGCGGGTTCGAGACCTGCCTGGGTGGCGAGACCTCCTCTCTACAATAAATCAAAAAATCAGCCGGGTGTGGTAGCGCGCGCCTGTAATTCCGGCTACTCGGAAGGCTGAGGTGGAAGGATCGCCGGAGCCCAGCAGGTCGAGGCTGCGGTGGCCGAGAGCGGCCACTGCACCCAGTCTGGGCAACAGAGTGAGACTCCAACTCAAAAAAAAAAAAAAAATTTAAGTAGATTGTACATATAATAAAATGCACAAATCTAAAGTATACATTTCATTGAATTTATGTACCACCTCCTCTCAGGTAAAGATAGCCCCCAGAAAGCTCTCTTTTAGGCAAGTTATATTTAATTTTCACAGTGACCCTATGAAGTAGGTATTATTATTATTATCCCCATTTTTCAGATGAGGGAGCTGAGACTTAGAGAGGTGAAGCTACTTTCCCAAGACTGCACAGGGCTGGAATGACTACGTGCATGGAACTCTTTCCACCCCGCTGAGGTTTCTCCCTGAGGTCAGACTTTGGACTCTCAGCCCCTCCAAGCGCAAACTGGGGAACACCCATCCCCTCACTGTGCTGGGACTGGACTCAGACCTCAGGGGGCCCTGAGAGAAGGAGCTGGGCAGTCCTGCCTTTGTTGGAGGATAGAAGGCCCTCATTTGTGGCTCTGTGGGGAGGTTAGGGCCGGGAGGATGCGGATATGGGGTGAGGAGGGAGGCATGAGATGAGCCCTTCCGTGTCACAGTTGGAGCCACCTGTGGATGAGGCTGGCAAAGGATAAGCGGCAGACCCCATTTCCCAGCAATAGGCCCCCGGGGAAGATAGCTTGGCCTGGGCCTAATTGGCCTGATGCAGGGAGAGGAGGGAGCCATGCCTGTCAGAACTGCTTTAGGCCTTGACCCTGAGCATCCCTGGGGCCAGCAGGGAGGCTCCTGGGAATATCCCCTGGGCCTTCTTGCGGAGGACTGAGAAGGCTCCTCCCCATGCCCCACGTCTGCCCAACACACCCCCCTGACCTCTTATGTCCTCCGCTCAAGCTGAAACTGGCCTCCTTGCTCTTCTTCAACCTGTCAAGCCCCTACTCGCCTCAGGGCCTTTGCACTCAATGTTTCCTCCATCTGGAACCTTCTGTCACCTTGACTTCCCTTGGCTGGTGTCTTATCATGTGTCCCAGCTTAAATGTCACTTTAGAGGGCTTTTCCCTGGACAGGTTGTATCATTGTTATTTTTTATTTTTTATTTTTTTACTTTTTGAGTCGGAGTCTCAATCTTGTCACCCAGGCTGGAGTGCACTGGCACACGCCCGGGCACTGCAGCCTCGACCTGCTGGGCTCAGGCAATTGATTCTTCTGCTTCAGCCTTCCAAGTAGCCAGAACTACAGGTGTGTGCTACCACATCCAGCTAATTTTTTTGATTTATTGTAGAGACGAGGTCTCGCCATGTTGCCCAGGCTGGTCTCGAACCTGCGGGCTCAGGCATTCCTTTCTCCTCAGCCTCCCAAAGTGCTAGGATTATAGGCGTGAGCCACCGTGCCCAGCTTAAGTTGTATTACTTAATGCTCTCCCCATCAGCCAGCACGACGGAGTTAGGCTTGGATTTGAATCTCAGCTGCCACTTACTAGGCTGTGTGGCATTGGGCAAGTTATTTAACCTCTCTGTGCTACAGTTTCTTCAGCTATAAAATAAAGGTGATGATAATAGTACCCACCTCATAGGGTTGTGGCAAGGATTAAATTATCTAACATCTGTTAGCTCTGCCTGGCCCCTAGTAAGTGCTTTATAAATATTTGCTTGTATTCATGTAGCACTTATCCCATTCTAAAGTGATCCTGGTTATGGATTTATTTACTTGGCTTTTCCATTTCCCTCAATTAGAATATGAGCCCCATGAATATTGTGGTTCTGTCTATTTTGTTCACTGCTGTATCTTTATTACCTAGAATAGCACCTGGCAAAGAGTGATAAATGCTGGCTAAATAATCAAATGAATGAATAAACTAGACTTCTAGATTATTCTGCTTGCAACTCCCCAAGCATGCCATGCTTGCTCTCATTTCCTGGCCTTTGCTTTTGCGGTTCCCTCTGCCTGGAACAGCAGAAGCAAATGTCCATTTTCCCAGAGGAAATGAGAGGAGAATGCCTGGCCACTGCCCAAGCCTCGCTCTTGTCCTCTTCTTGCCGTTGCCTGCACCAGACGCCCACAATGAATCCAGCGAGCAAGAGGCTAGACTCTCCAAGACTGGCATCACCTGTTGCCCCCGCTTGCTATGCACGTGGGGAAACTGAGGCCCAGAGAAGAGGGAGGACTCAGCGAAGGTCTCATAGTGAGTCAACAGTGACACTCTCCCTGCTGGATGTCCCATGTCTTACCCAGAGGCTGTGTCCAGTGTCCATGCTGGATCTGCCTTCCTGTATGGGGCCTGGAGAGAGGTGGTGGGTGAGGGGCTGGACCTTGCTTGTGGGT
>NW_007260039.1:326569-330877 GCF_000164805.1 Carlito syrichta | reverse complement strand
CTAGGCGACAGAGTGAGACTCCAACTCTAAAAAAAAAAAAAAAAAAAGATCTCATGCATTGAGCACTTATTCTCAATTATCCTACGGGGCAGGAATGCATTTTATCCTATTTTCTAAATAAGGAAACTGAGGCTCAGAGTGGAGAAGTGACTTGTCTGATATCACACAGCCATCAAGAAAGAGAGCAGGAATTCAAATACAGGGAGGCAGACTTCAGAGCTCACATGCTTAGCCATATGCTATAGCACCGGGCATACAGCAATCACTCAATAGATGTGATAATAGTTATCAATAGCTACTGATAACTCTGACTGAGACCCTAGGAAGATCTTGCTTTCATATTGGCACTGCTTTCCTGGAGAAACCACATCTTTTATTTCGTCCCCTTCAATCCCTGCTTAGAGACACAAGGCCTCTTACCAGCCTTTCTCTGAGGGATTTTCGGATTATTTCTACATTGATTAGTTCCAGTTCCTCCTGCAGAAGGCGGAGTTATTTTGGGGCCTCTATGGCTCCCTCTGGCTGCCTATGACCCCGGTCCAGTTGCAATCACTTCTCCCATCACCTGCACTTTTCATTAGCTGCAAGCCGGCTGCGGCTTTCTGCCTCCTGCAGCTCTCAGCTGGACCTCGAGCCCAGCACCTGCTCCTCTGCTCCTGCCTCCCCGGCCCCACAGCTGCTTCTGCCTCCCCGCTATTTTGTAGGGATGGAGAATGTCACCTGTTTCCTAATTGTCGGCCCCCAACTTTGCCTCGGAGCAATGACCCTCCTTCCAATTTCAGGATTTTCCCAGACTTGAGCAAAACCTCGCACACTTCCAAATATTTGGATGCAAATATTTTTGTTCCCACTCCCTGCTCCTGTGGGAACCCCAGTCCCAATGTCATTCAGCCTGTGGAAGGAGTGATAAAAATTACCAAGGAGAAATTTTATGTAATGTATATTTTACCACAATTAAAATAAAATTCCCAAGGAGACACAGGACGCCTCCCTGCCTCTACCACCACGTTATGTCACTCTGCATGGGGCTGATGTCACAAGCATGGGGCGTGGGTTCTATGGGAGCTGTCTGTTCCCTCTCTGATCCTGGCTCTTCTTCCCGGCTCTGCGCTCTGCCTCTGCCAGGGCCGCCTGCAGGCCTTGCTTGCTTTTCAAAAATAACTTCTGAGTCTCTCACTGAGGTTGGGGGCTGCTTCCTGGGTGTCCCAGGCTGTGTGTTAATCCTTCCAACACAAGACTTCCTGAAGCTTCTACTCTGGCCTGGACGGGGAACCTGGTCACCTGTGTTTGGCTGAAGTAATTCTGATGCTGGTACGCTGTTCCGCTAAGGGCAGGGGGGTCCTTCCCAGAGCCCAACGGGTCACTCATTCATTCATTCATTCATTCATTCAACAAGCATCTAAGAGTGCCTGTTGGCTGCAGAGTATACCTCTGGGTGACCTCTGCTGGTTTCCCATTTGCTCCCAAGTAATCTCCCTGCTTCTCTTTGAATTTCTGCTTCCTTCTCTAAACTGGGGATTCTTAAATTGGAGTGGCCAGTCAGTCCCAGAAGGAGACGGATGGCGTGTTCAAGTTGGGTAATTTGAGGAAGGCCAACTAAAAGAACTGTTGAAGTGTGGGCAGGGTATAGGGGAGTCGTGAGGGACAGCGCAGTCTCGGGGCTAGTGACAGTGTCACCTCCCTAGGCCTGGTGAGCAGAGGGAAGGGAACAGTTCCTGTTAGCCAGAAAGAACTGTATGGAGACAGCCACTTTAAGAGAAGCTGCCACCTTCTGTTGAGGGACATCGCCAGCCCGCGGGGCCCTGTAAGGGAGCAGACGAGTAAGTATCCTGACTCACTCCACCTTATCCCTTCCATCCACTCTTGGGCGCTCCTCCTTGGCCAAACCAGATTGCAAACCCGAGAATATGGGAGATGGTTAAATCTGAACAGGTTGATCTCTTTTGGCACAAAGCAAGGTGGGAGAGAGTGGAGAGTGAAGCTAGATGGCCAGATGGAGGATGTCCAATCTGTTTCCTGCTAGCAGCAATAGCAGTTGTAATAGCAAGTGGTATAAGTGCTCAGTAAATATTAGCTATTGTTAGGAATTGTGCTCATGTTAGTTACTTACTGCCATGTAACAAATTACCCCAAAACTTAATGGCTTTAAACAATAAGTCAGGCACGGTGGCTCACACCTGTAATCCCAGCACTTTGGGAGGCGGAGGTGGGAGAGTCACTTGAGCTCAGGTTCAAGACCAGCCTGGGCATCATAGTGAGACCTCATCTCTACAAAAAATATAAAAATTATCTGGGCGTGGTGGCACACGCCTGTAGTCCCAGCTACTCGGTGAGCTAAGGCAGAAGGATTGCATGAACCTAAGAGGTCCAGGCTGCAGTGAACCAGGATCATGCCACTGCCCTCCAGCCTGGGCCACAGAGTGAGACCCTGTCTCAAAACAAACAAACAAAAAATAAACAATAATATTTATCAC
This sequence comes from Carlito syrichta, assembly GCF_000164805.1. Lineage (NCBI taxonomy): Eukaryota > Metazoa > Chordata > Mammalia > Primates > Tarsiidae > Carlito > Carlito syrichta. Next base: position 328,403 of record NW_007260039.1, on the reverse strand, counting down.
CCTATACAGTTTCTATGGGTCAGGAATTGGAAGCAGCTAGGCTGGGCGGTTCTGGCTCATGAGACCACAGTCAAAATGTCAGCCAGTCATCCTTAGATGACTGGGGTTGGCTGGGGTGTCTGGGATGGCTTGCCTGGGATTGAAAGATGCAATTGGCTCACTTACATGGCTGGCTGGTTGGTGTTGGCAGCTGGCAGGAGATTTTAGTTCCTTGCCATCCAAACCTTTCCACTCAAAGGCTGCTTGGATGTCCTTGTGACACAGTGGTTGACTTCCCCCAGAAAGAGTGATCCAAGAGCAGAAGCCTCAGTGTTTTATGGCCTCGTCTCAAAAACCAGCCCTTTCCACAATATCCTACTGGTTATTCCACAATATCCTACAGCCCTATTCCGTGTGGAAGGGATTACAGAGGGCATGAATACCAGGAGGCAGGAATCATTGGAGGCCTTCTTGGAGGTTGGCTACCACAGTTCTCAATAAATTAGCTCATTTAAATTTAAATTTCAAAAACCCTATGAGGCTATCTAAAAAAAATCCTAGAAAGGAATTATTATTATTTTAGCCGTGAATGGAAGTATTATTATTATTCTCTCTTTTCAGATGAGGAGAAAATAGAGACAGACAGAAAAATGAAATAGCTTCCCCAAGATCACACAGCTAGTAAGTGGCAGATCCAAGAACTGAACCCAGGTGAAGTATTTTTTGAGACACAGTCTCACTCTGTCACCCAGGCTAGAGTGCAGTGGCATGATCCCAGCTCACTGCAACTTCAAACTCCTGGGCTCAAGGGATCCTCCCACCTCATCCTCCTGAGAAACTGGGACTGCAGGTGCATGCCACCATACCCAGCTATATTCTTTTTTCAGAGAGTTCTCAATATATTGCCCAGACTGATCTTGAACTCCTGGGCTCAAGTGAGCCTCCTGCCTTGGCCTCCCAATGCATTGGGATTATAGGTCAGTTATGAGCTGCTATGGCTGACCTTATTTTAAAAATCAATTTTATTGGGATATAATTTACATACAGTAACAAAGTCGAGAGGAGATATAGAACATTTTCATCCCCCAATTTTTCCCTCATGCCTCTTTGCAGTCTATCTTCCTAGTTCTGCAATCTACTGTCCTTTTTTTTTTTTTTTTTTTTGAGTCAGGGTCTCACTCTGACACCCAAGCTGGAGTACAGTGGCATGATCACAGTTCACTGCAGCCTTGACCTCCTGAGCTTAGGCAATCCTTCCACCTCAGCCTCTCAAGTAGCTGGTACTACAGCTGTGCACCACCACACCTAGCTAACTTTTTAAAATTTTTTGTAGCGATGAGGTCTCACTCTGTTGCCAAAGCTTGTCTTGAACTCCTCAAGCGATCCTCCCACTTTGGCCTCTCAAGTGCTAGGTTACAGGCATGAGCCACTGTGCCCAGACTTGCTATCATTGTTTAATCTGTTCTAGAATTTCATATAAATTAAACCATACAGTTCTCTTTGGGGACTGACTTCTTTTGCTGAATGGGAATCCTTTTTTTTTTTTTTTTTTTTTTTTTTTGAGTTGGAGTCTCACTCGGTCGCCCAGACTGGAGTGCAGTGGCCGCTCCCGGCCACCGCAGCCTCGACCTGCTGGGCTCCGGCGATCCTTCCGCCTTAACCTTCCAAGTAACCGGAATTACAGGCATGTGCTTCCACGCCCGGCTGATTTTTTGATTTATTGTAGAGATGAGGTCTTGTCGCCCAGGCGGGTCTCGAACCCGCGGGCTCAGAAAATTCGCTCCCCTCTGCCTCCCAAAGGGGTGGGATTACAGGCTGAGCCACCGAGCCCGGCTCAATCCCTTTCTTATAGTAT
>NW_007260039.1:320125-326401 GCF_000164805.1 Carlito syrichta | reverse complement strand
TTTGAGTTGGAGTCTCACTCTGTTGCCCAGGCTGGAGTGCAGTGGCACACTTACAGCCACTGCAGCCTCGAATCGCTGGGTTCAGGCAATTCTTCCGCCTCAGCCTTCCAAGTAGCTGAAACTACATGCATAAGCCACCATGCCCTGCTAATTTTTTGATTTATTGTAGAGGTGAGGTCTCGTCAAGTTGCCCAGGCTGGTCTCAAACCTGTGGGGTCAGGCAATCCTCTCACCTTGGCCTCCCAAAGTGCTGGGATTATAGTTGTGAGCCATCATGCTCGGCCTGGATAGACATTTTCATTTGCCTCTAGCACATAGCTAGGAGTAGAATTACTAGATCATATGGCAAGTGTATATTTAACTTTATAAGAAACTGCCAAACTTTTCCAATGTAAGTGTGCCATTTTACACTCCCACCAGCAGTGTGTGAGAGCTCTAGTTGCTCCAAATCCTCACCAACACTTTGTATCATCAATCTGGTTAATTTTAACCATTCTAGTCTGTGTGTAGTGGTGTCTTATTGTGGTTTTAATTTGCACTCTCCTGCCAACTAAAGATATTGAGCATCTTTCATTATGCTTATTGGCCATTTGTTTGTTTTCTTTTGTGAAGTATGTGTTTAATTATTTTGCCTATTTTTTAAAACTGGATTATTTGTCTTATTATTTGAGAGTTTTCTATACATTCTGGATACAAATCTTGTCATGTATATATAATGAATATTTTATCTCAATCTGTGGCTTACAGTTTTATTATTTATTTATGTATTTATTTATTTTTTGAGTCAGAGCCTCACTCTGTCACCTGGGCTGGAATGCAGTGGCACGCTCATGGCCACTGCAGTCTCAACCCGCTGGGTTCAGGTGATCCTTCTGCCTCAGCCTTCCAAGTAGCTGCAACTACAGGCATGCACAACTACACACAGCTGAATTTTTTATTTATTGCAGAGATGAGGTCTTGCCATGTTGTCAGGCTGGTCTTGAACCTGTGGGTTCAGGTAGTCCCCTTGCCTCTGCCTCCCAAAGTGCTGGGATTACAGACGTGAGCCACCGCATCTGGCTGCAGTTTTATTTTTTAAAGTAGTATCTTTAGAAAAACAAAAATTTTTAGTTTTGATAAAGTTCTATGCATCCATTGTTTTCATTGTTTGTGCTTTTTTTGTGTCCTAAGAAATCTTTGCCTATCCTAGGCCACAAAGGTTGTCTCTTATGTTTTCGTCTAGATGTTTATAAGCTTAGTTTTTTTCCCCCAGAAGTTTATCTATGTTATTGAGCTGTGAAATAAATAAATAAGAGAACAAAGATAATACATCTTATTACCATTCTCCAAACAGAAGATCTTATTCTACTTGGCTAGTCTTTTAAGCCCAGGCTATAGTTTAGGAAACAAATAATTCTAAGATATGGTACCCTATGCTAAGAATTTTTAAAAATGATTATGCTTCTTTTAGCCTATAGGTTTAGTTTTTACATTTAGTTCTCTGATTCATTTTGAGTTACATTTTCGTGTATGGTGTGAGGTAGGGGTTATGATTCATTTCTTTTTCTTTCATATGATATGTTTCAGTGCTAACTTCCTTTCTCATTGAATCACCTTGGCACTTTTGTCAAAAATCAATTGATTGTATGTATGTGGATCTATTTTTGGTTTTTGTTTGTTTGTTTGTTTTGAGTTGGAGTCTCACTCTGTCACCCAGACTGGAGTGCAGTGACTGCTCCCGGCCACCGCAGCCTCAACCTGCTGGGCTCCGGCGATCCTTCCGCCTCAGCCTTCCGAGTAGCCGGAATTACAGGCATGCGCTACCACGCCCGGCTGATTTTTTTGTTTATTGTAGAGATGAGGTCTCGCTGCCCAGGCAGGTCTTGAACCCGCAGGCTCAGGCAATCCACTCACCTCAGCCTCCCAAGGCGCAGGATTACAGGCTGAGCCACCGAGCCTGGCTGTGGATCTATTTTTGAACTAATTATTCTGTTTCATTGATATATGTCTATCATTATGCTAAAACTACACTGCCTTGATAACTGCAGGTTTATAGTAATTCTCAGTCAAGTAGTTCCAACCTTGTTCTGTTTTTCAAATTTGTTTTACTCCTCTAGTTTGTTTGTGTTTTCATTTACAACTTAGAATCTATTTGATGATTTCCAAAAATAGAAGTCTTTTGGAATTTTGAAAAGGATTCTGCTAAATCTATAGATCAATATAGGGAGAACTGACATTTCATATATGAACCTGGTATATATCTCCACTTATTTAGCTCTTCTTTCATTTATCTCATCAGGGTTTTGTAGTTTTCAGTGTATAAATCTTGTACATTTTATTAAATAAATCCCTACATATTTCATGTTTTTTGATGTTATCACAAATGTTATTTATATATTTAATTTCCCAACTGTTTACTGCTAGTATAAAGAAATACACTTTTTTTTTTTAGTTAGAGTCTCACTCTGTCATCCAGGCTGGAGTACAGTGGCATGCTCACAGCCACTGCAGCCTCAACCTGCTGAGCTCAGGTAATTCTTCCGTCTCAGCCTTCCAAGTAGCTGGAACCACAGGTATGCGCTACCACGTCCAGTTAATTTTATGATTTATTATAGAGATGAGGTCTCGCCATGTTGCTCAAGCTGATCTCGAACCCCTGAGCTCAAGCAATTCTCTTGCCTCCGCCTCCCAAAGTGCTGGGGTTATAGGCATGAGCTACCACATCTGGCTAAGAAATACATGTTTATATATTAAGTTGGTATATTTTGACTTGCTAAATAAAATTATTAGTTCTAATAGTTTGTCCTATTGTAAATTCCTTGGGATTTTCTACTTGCATATATGTCATTTACAAATAAAGACAATTTAACTTTGCCTTTTCCCATTTTTTTTTTTACCTTATTGTCCTGGCTAGGACCTCCAGTACAATGTTGTATAGACATGGTGAGAGCAGATATTCTTGCCTTGTTTCCAAGAAAAATGTTAAGTGTTTTGACTTCCAGCACTAAAAATGTTAGCTGTAGGTATTTTGAAGTTGTCTTTAACAAGCTGAGGAAGTTTCTTTCTATTCCTACATTGTTGGAGCCTGTTTTTGTTTTTAAATTGTGAATAGGTGTTAATTTTATCAAGTGTTTTTTTCACATCAATTGACATCACCATAAAGTGAACCAACCCAGATATTCTTTTTTTAAAAAGCTGAAATAAGATTCACATAACATAAAATTAACCATTTAGAAGTAAACAACTCAGCAGCATTGCATAGCTACCACCTCTAACTAACAGAACATTTTATCACCCCAGAAAGGAAACCCCACACCTATTAAACAGTCATTTCCCATTTCCCTCTTTTCCCAGCCCCTGGCAGCCTCTAACCTGCCTTCTGTGTTTATGAATTTGCTTATTCTGGACTTTTCATATAAATAGAATCATTTAATATGTGACCTTTTGTGTTTGATCTTTTTTTTTTTTTTGAGTTGGAGTCTCACTTCGTCGCCCAGGCTGGAGTGCAGAGGCACAATCACAGCTCACTGCAGCCTTCTCTTCCTGGGCTCAGATAATCCTTCTGCCTCAGCCTTCTGAGTAGCTTGGACTACAGGTGTGCACCACTATGCCTGATTAATTTATTTTTATTTTTTTGCAGAGATGAAGTCTTGCTATGTTGCCCTGGCTGGTCTTGAATGCCTGGGCTCAAGCAATCCTCCTGCCTTGGCCTCCCAAAGTGCTGAGATTACAGCTATGAGTCACTGCGCTCAGCCTCTGGCTTTTCTTGCTTAGCATAATGTTTTGTTTTGTTTTGTTTTGTTTTGTTTTTTTGAGTTGGAGTCTCACTCTGTCGCCCAGACTGGAGTACAGTGGCACACTCCCGGCCACTGCGCCTCTACCTGCTGGGCTCCGGTGATCCTTCTGCCTCAGCCTTCCGAGTAACCGGAATTACAGGCATGCGCTACCACACCCGGCTGATTTTTTAATTTTTTTGTAGAGATGAGGTCTCGCTGCCCAGGCGGGTCTCAAACCTGCGGGCTCAGGCAATCCACTCACCTCAGCCTCCCAAAGGCATGGGATTACAGGCTGAGCCACCGAGCCCGGCAGCATAATGTTTTTGAGTTTCATCTATGATAAAGTACATGTCAGCACTTAATTTTTTTTTTTTTTTTGAGTTGGAGTTTCACTCTGTTGCCCAGACTGGAGTGCAGTGGCCGCTCCCGGCCACTGCAGCCTTGATCTGCTGGGCTCCAGTGATCCTTCTGCCTCAGCCTTCCAAGTAGCCGGAATTACAGGCATGCACTACCACGCCCAGCTGATTTTTTTATTTATTGTAGAGATGAGATTTCACCAAGTTGCCCAGGCGGGTCTCGAACCCACGGGCTCAGGCAATCCACTCACCTCAGCCTCCCAAAGGCGCCGGATTACAGGCTGAGCCACCGAGCCCGGCTCAGATATATTCTTAACCACTATTGTATGCTGACTCCAGATGCTGTGTTTAACTCTACAGATAAAGCAGAGAACAACAGAGAACAACTCTTGCTCAATGGAGATTAAGTCTCTTCTGGAACTTAGTACTCTCTGTGGCAATTATGAAGGTTCATCTCTGATCACACTGGGGTCCTGTGAGGGCCTAATCGTTCATCTCCACAGCCCCAGTACCCAGGCCAGTGCTGTAAACTGAGTTTTATCCAGGAAGGCTTCAGGGAGGAAGTCGTTTTTGAGCAGAGCTTTGAAGCTACAGGAGCTCGAAGTGACCAATAACACCAGCCATCATGTATCAAAAGTATCCCTGCATCAGGAATTGTGATGAGCACGTTAACTTCCCAGGGGCATCCCGTCAGTGAGGGGCAAAGGAGAGCTTGAATTTGAACCTAGACCCAGATCCCTAATGACGGCCATCTACTGCCTCTCCAAGCCTGGTTCCAGATTAGGGCTTGGGTCTTTCTACTCTGTGTTCTACCTGTTTCTCTTCTGTGGACATCTGGACAGGACTAGAAAGTGACAAAAAGATGGTCAGCGTGGCAAAGCCTGGACTTGGGACGCCCGATGTCTTGGGAAAGACTTTGCCTCCTGCCTTGTCAGTCCCTTCAGACTTGGCCAAGACACGGACCTTTGGGGGACAGCACCTTCCGCCCTGTCCTTCGAAGCCTCCTCCCCACCCCGGTCCCCTCCCTTCCTCCTTCGTCCTTCGCCCCTCTAGTTCATCGGGCTGTGCCGGAATCTGTGGGGAAAGGAGCAGGATTTCAGCTAAATATAAACCAGGCTGTTCCAGTTTCCAAATAGAACAAAGGAGCAGGGTGTTAAGTTGATTTTTATAAATAAAGAGAGAGGGAGTGAGAGAATATTTTTTCGAGATGTTTAATAAAATCGCCTTGTGAGAGGCAGGAAAATCACTGGGCTGCAGTGGGAGGGTTTGCAGAAAGAATGGGAGGGGAAGGAGGGAGAGAGGGGGATGCTTCCTCCTTTTACAGGATCAGAGTCTTTTTCCTCGCCAGGGAGAGAGATGGTGGCACAGAGAGGGATGAAGGGCTAGGGGAGGAGCACAAGGGTCCCTGGAAGGAGGAGGAGGACCCGGGAAGGCACATAATCATAATAGCTACCGTGCGTTGTAGAATGGTTGCTGCGTATGGAGTGCTCACTGCATGCCAGGGCTCACACTAGATGACTGCATCATCGCACCAAATGTGGTTGGAATTCTCAACACGCGGGGCTCTGTGATCTAGCACCTGCCTACCTCTCTGACTGCATCTCCTCCCTCTCTCTCCTGGCTCATTCTCCTCCCACCACCGGGGCTTCTCACACCAAACTCAGTCCTTGCTCAAGGCCTGTGTACCCCTAGGTCTCACAGCCAGCTCTTTGTCATCATTCATGCCTCAGAATAAATGTCACTTCTTCCCTGACCACCTTGCGGAAAAGAGAGCCCATCCCCACTCTGACACCAGTCATGGTCACGTTCTCTTGTTTCGCTTACTTCATTAACATATCACTTCTGGAATTATTTGCTGGCTTGTTTATTATGTCTTTCTGCTTCCCCCACCAAAATGAAAGCCCAAGAGACTGTGTCTTTTTCATCCACTGTGGTTGCACCAGGGCCTAGAGCAGACCTCAGTGCACAGTAGAAATTGCTTAATATGTACTTGCTAAATTAATGGATAAGCGAATGAGGTTAGAGAGGTGAAGTGACTTGCCCAAGGTCACACAGCTAGGAGATGACAGGTCTAGGAGGGGGCCCAAATTTGTATGACCTCCAAATGTATGCCCTTCGTACTATTTTTTTTTTTTTTTTGAGTTGGAGTCTCACTCTGTCGCCCA
>NW_007260039.1:305368-320101 GCF_000164805.1 Carlito syrichta | reverse complement strand
ATTTTTTGATTTATTGTAGAGATGAGGTCTCACCAAGTTGCCTAGGCGGGTCTCGAACCCCTGAGCTTAGGCAATCCTCTCACCTTGGCCTCCCAAAGTGCTGGAATTACAGGCTTGAGTCACTGCACCAGGGCTGTACCCCACATCTTTAAAATTAAAAAAAAAATACCTCATTTCTACAAAAAATAAAAAAGCTAACCGGGCATGGTGGCATGCGCCTATAATTCCAGCTACTCAGAAGGCTGAGGTGAAAGGACCACCTGAGCCCAGGAGGTCGAGGCTGTGGTGAGCTATGATCATGCCACTGAACTCCAGCCTTGGCGACAGAGTGAGACCTCAATTCAAGAGAAAAAAAAATGCTGTATTACATGTCAGGAAATCATACTTTAAGCTTGTGGTAGACGTTCAGTAAAACAGATGAAAGCTGTTATCCTCTTATTTATTATCACCTCTCTCTGAATTATAATCTAATTGAACACAGGAACTGTCACTCCATTAACTGAGCAGCTACTACATGCCAACTTCTGGGCTGTACACTTTATGTGGGTTATCTCATTGACTTTTCATACCAATTCCACAAAGTAGGTATTATTATTATTATTATCATCACATTATCCTCATTTTATGAATCAGGAAAATGGGGTTCTTAGGGTTAAAGTGACTTGTCTAAGGTCACACAGCCAAGAAGTAACAGTTGGGCCTGAAATCTAGATAGACCTAACTGCAGATCCTGGGCTTTAAAAATAGTATACAATCCTGCATCTCAGAACTAATGAACCAGTAGGCTTTCTGGTGCTCTGGTAAGTAGAGCCTGGAATGGGGGGGGGTGATGAGGTTAGAGAGGGTCATGGTGAGACGCAGAGGCCTGGCTTTGGCTAAGAGGACAAAGACAGAGCGTGGGATGGGATGGGTAGGGATGCTGCAGTCTGGGGGGCTGTGGCTCTGCTCTTCTGACTCATTCGGACGAAGCAGCTTGCTTCGCTGCCGCAGGAGATGCTATTTATAACCTGCAGGTTTTAGCAGCCTCCTGAGCACAGAGCCCTGCAGCTACCTGGGGCGCTTCTCCCTGGGCTGCCAGGCAAGGGGAGGAAAGCAGCAGAGGGTGGGGGGGGGGCAGGGGGAGGCCACAGCTGACCCTTCTTTCTCCTTGCTCTGGACTCTCCAATCTGCAAAAAATACACACTCAGGTGCCCCATGGGTTATTCTGAGGGTGTCTAGCTTGTCATCAGCAGAGTGCCTGGCACCTAAGAGGAATGAATGAATGAATGAAAGCAATGAGCACAAAATACACACTCAAGTTCCCCACAGGTCATTCTGGGGGTGTCTAGCTTGTCGTCAGCAGAGTGTGGCACCTCAGATGCATGAATGAATGAATGGATAGAAATAACTTCAAGCTTTTTTTTTTTTTGAGTCAGAGTCTCACTCTGCCACTCAGGTTGGAGGGCAGTGGCATGCTCACGGCTACCGCAGCCTCAACCTGCTGGGCTCAGGCAATCCTTCTGCCTCAGCCTTCCAAATAGCTGGAACTACAGGCATGTGCCATCACGCCTGGTAATTTTCCTTGATTTATTGTAGAGATGAGGTCTCGCCAAGCTGCCCAGGCTGGTCTCAAACCTGTTTGCTCAGGCAATTCTCTAACCTCAGCCTCCCAAAGTGCTGGGATTATAGGTGTGAGCCACCACGCCCAGCCTTAAGGTTTTTTTATTTGGTCAGATCATGTCATTCTCAGCCCCGTGCTCTCCAATGGTTCCCATCTCATTTGGAGTTAAAGCTGAAGTCCCTACAGTAGCCTACGAGGCTCTTGCATGATCTGTCTCCTGCTCCTTCCAGCTACCTGTCCTCCTCCTCACCCATGTACTCCAGAGGCCTCCTTGATGGCCTGGGAACACACTAGGTAGATTCCTGCCTTGTGGCTCTGTGCTGCTTCCTACTCCTGAGACACTCTTCCCCCAGATACTGGCATGTTTTTTTCCCTCACCTCCTTCAGGTCTTTGCTCAGATGCCAACTTCTCAGGGAGGTCTTTCCTGACCATCCTACTTAAAATCGCACTCATACAATACACTCCTTATTTCTTTCCCCTACTTCATTTTTCTCCATCACACTTACTGCCATCCAGCATATTACGTATCTTACTAATTCATCTTTTTTATTGTCTGGCTCCTTCTACTAGAATTCTAGCTCCAAGAAAACAGGAGTTTTTGTCTGTGTTGAGTCTGTTCTATCCTTAGGGGCTAGAACAGTGCCTGGCACATAGCTGGCACTCAACAAATAGTTGTTGGCTGCATGAATTCACTGGGGTTTTCACAGCCTTACTATGTGACCCTGGGCTGGTAACCTCACCTCTCTGGGCCTGTTGGCCTTCTAGTTTGGACAGTCAGAGCTCTATCCCTTCGTCCTGGCTCCTGAGATTTTTTTTCTTTTTTCCAAAATAGCTGCTAAAAGTAGAGCTGGCCAAGGCCTGGCTTGATGTTTTTCTCCCGGGGGCTTTGAGCAGATGCATTTGTGTGAATGACCTTCTGCATGTGTTTGGGAACCTGGGTAAGATGGGACATTCCAGCAAAAATGTCAGCACAGTTCCTAATTCTGTCTTTCTGTTTCTTTTTGTTTTCTGTGGAGCGAAACGTAGAAACCTCCAAAGGCAGGGCAGACCCTTCTCTAATTAACTGATGGAAACGCCCACTGCTATAAAGATGCCAGGGAAGAGCCTGTTGGCTATGAGTCCCCATACCTGTAACAGGCTGTTTCTGCTTCCTCAAGAGCCAGCTGTGAGAAACCCACAGCAGACTGGCCCACCTTCCAATGAGGGAAGCCGTCGGGAGATCTGCAGGCTTCCATGGGGATGCCAAGCCCATTTTTAGATCTCATCTGTTCTTAATGGGAAATGGGTCCAACCTTGCCCAGGTTTCTAGGACAGTCCCTGGCTTTAGAGTTTGTTAGCATGTTCACATGCTATCTCATTTTTTGGCACACCCCTGGGCCTAGCACAGTACCTGGCATCTGGTAGATGTCACTACATTTTTTTGTTGGAAAAGTTAATTTTCATAGGCAATGAGAGGTGGGTCGTATTGTCATCATTTTATGGATGATGAAACCGAGGCTCAGTGGCAACATGACTTGCTCAAAGTCACACAATCAGGACATAAACCCATGCAGGCAGCTGGCACAGGGCTACTGGGGGGAGAGAGCAAAAACTCCCTCCAGGTGGCAACCACACTTTGGGAAAACAATCTTTACTTCTGAATATGGAAGAGTCTAAGAGAGCTTAACATTTGGGAGCCAGAGAAACTTTGGTTCAAATCTCAGTACGGTATCTGTGCTTTTGGACAAATTCTAAAACCCGTAGGGGCCTCGGTTTTCCCCATCTGCAAAATGGACACACTGATCCCTACTACACAAAGCCTCCGGGGTATACACTGAGATAGTGCGACTCAATGCCTGCCACCGAGGGGTGCTCAATGCCCTCCACCACCACCCTGAGCTTCTGGGATATCTCCCGAATCCCTCTCCCAAACGCACACGGCTTCCGGCCCTCAAGGGGTGGGGGGGCAAGCTAAACTGCGCAGCCGCAACACCCGGGAGGGGGTGGAGCAAGCCTGTTGAGCACCTGAGTGTGTGTTTGAGGAGGAGAGTGAGAGAAGACAGAGACCTTCGAGAACCTCAAACGAGGGTTCTTTTGACCTTTCCATGTTTGAGATAGGCTTTGCTGACCCCTAGGATCAGAGGAAACTCAACTAGGGCGATGGCTACCATGAGGCAGGGCAGCCCCTCTGGGTAGTCCTTCCTCGTCTGTTCTGTAAGTCAGGCAACAACTGAGCGTCCAGCCCTTGTCTGGTGTTCGGTACTGAGGATACAGAGACATGGACCCGGCCGGGGAGACAGACATTCCCTGGGATGTATAAGCTGAGCGGAAACCAGAGGGATGAGCCTGAGTCGTCTGGAGGAGATGGGAGAGGAGGAGGGTGCAGAGGGCGCCAAGTCCTTCAGGGAGGAAAAGGCCTAGGTGGTTGTGGAACTGATGGTCGCAGAACGGTGGCCCTGTGACGAATTTTGGACTTGATCCCAAGAGCAGCGGGAAGCCACTGAAGCTGGGGGATAATGTAATCTTTATAGTCCTGCACTGAATCATTTTGTTTTGCTTTCTCATTCGATAAAACGGATTTTTGCATTCCACATTTGCCATACTAATTTTTTTTTCTTTTCAGAAGTGGAAAATATGATAATGATGGAATATGTGTTTCTTTTCAAGGTTAAATGTGCTAACAGATGCAAATCGCCTAGCATTCTATATGTGGTCTATAAATGGTAATTCCCTTATCTTTCCTCTAAATTCCATTCCACAATTTCGCCATTCCAGGAGCATGGAAGGAGACCAATTCTCCCTACAGACTAAAGATAAATTTCATTTGAAGTACCTGGATGGATGAACATCTGATTGATTCCAAAGACCAAAAGGTGATTATTTTACAAATTATTCAAATAGTAAGCTTCCCATGGTCATACAACATATTATTTGGTTTATGGAAATGAATTTTGCACTCAGCTTTTTAGAGCACATTTATTGCAGAAAACAAGACCAAGCTTCACAAAATCTGGGGTCATGTTTATGTTGTTCCTCACTGTACAATCACCACATTGCTGGCCACATAGCAGACTCATATATTTGTTGGATTGCTTTAAATACTGGAATATATTTTCTGTTAAATCACAAGTCAGGGGCATGAGTTCTGGAGTTTTCTCTTTATAGTTGTTAACATGAATTTTGATGGCATGAAAAAGCTTGTTCTCTGAATTATATTTAGCTCATACAAACTCTACTGCACAATTATGTTGTAAAGAGGAATTAGGTTTTAATCTTTATGTTGTTATTATAGCCTTGAGAAAAGGTGAACATTGAGAAAGACTACATAAAGTGGTAGCATATTGTATTATTAATTTTGCTACTTTTTTTTTGACGTGATGTGGGGCCTAGAACAGACCGTCACGTGTGGTGAGTGTATCAGGCAGGGTCTGTATAAGAAACAGATGGCACATTCAACTTAGATTGATTAGAGGCGGATTTAATAAAGGGACTATTTACAGAGTTTGAGCAGGGTGTAGAGAAACCATAAGGGATAGTGCAGTACCCCCGGGGCCTTTACCACTTTAGATCTGAAGGTTGAGGGGAGGGAGAAATGACAGAGCCCAGAAAGAGAGAGTTGTCTGGAGAAGTCTGCCTTGAGAAAGAGGGGTGACCTTTTATCAAAAGACACAACCAACCTCAGGCGATCTGGCAGGGAGGGAACCGGGGAAAATAAATACTTCAACCATGCTCCCCTATTGCCCTCCTGTCTCCTGCTGCTGCCTCCCATTGGAAGCCAGAGGGCAAGTGAGAGAACTGATGTCATCCATGTAGGTCAGCACTCCAGGGCCAAGGGCAGCGAGAAGAGTGGAAGAGTGGAGCTGGAAGGCAAATGGAAACGATCTGGTACAGTAGGCTTCATTTGCATGTTGAATAAAGATTGGACATTTAAATGCTGGTATCGTAGTGAGGCAGTGAGACCTTTAGGACTGGAACTACGGCAGCAGGTTCAGAGTTCTCATTGGTTCATTCTTCGGATCTACTGAGTATACTGTAGAAAGTATTGTGCTGGCATTTGAGAGAAGCCCAGCAATGGCAACGGAATCTGAGAAATGCAATGCAGTCTCCTTTCCGGTGCTTGTATTTTATTTTTATTAATTGTGAACACAAGGTCTTGCTATGTTGCTCATGCTGATCTTGAACTCCTGGCCTCAAGCAATTCTCCCACTTTGACTTCTAGTGCAAGTATTTTTCAGAATACATCCTCATGCTATCAAGGCACTTGTTTAGAGCTCTGAATAGTAAATATGACCCCACTGGTCTCAAAATTAGATGCTGCTTCCCCAGAAGCAAGAGAGTTCAGGAAAAGAGTTCACACTCCTTCTGCATCTCATGGCTAGCAACTGGCAGGTATGTCCCCTGCCATGTTGGTGCCCTTTAGCTAGTAGCTGACTGGTCATTTTTTTAGGCAAGGGGACCAGAGTAGGATGTGTCAGTGCAACTCTGGAAATTCGACTTGCTCTTATGAATGGAGTGGATTGTGGTCTCTCAGTTTCAGAATCTGTGAAATCATTCCCCTCTTTTTTAATTAGGTCCTCTTAGAAGAGGAGGGAATGGATCTCCTTTAGTGACATGACTTTGACAAGCAAATCAATTCGTTCCATTTGTTTTCTCTTTGAAAATAGCAATCCTTGAGTGTTACATAATCTAATCTTCATGCCTCACTGGTTTGTTCTGTCCTCCTGAGGAATTGGCAGATGGTGCCAATGCGGAGACCCGCGCACACGCCTCGCAAGCCTCATGGTAACAGGAGAGTTGCTCACAGTGTCTGTCTCTTTGCTGTGGGGTCCCTTACTGGCATTTGTTTCCCTGGATCCGTTTGCTCTTTAGCATTCCTCAGGCACCACTGGCTTCTTGCCTTCGGCTCTCATTCCAAGATTAATTGGAAGTGCTGAAAGCAGATAAAAACAGAACAGAAAGTGAAGTTGAAAGGGCAGAGAATTTGCTAGATTTTTCCTCAAAGCCTTCCTCCATTAAGGCCGAGTGTCTTTGAAGATTTTGACTTTCTCATTCAGCCTGGTCCTGTGTACATCTTTGTGGCTGGGTTACACATAGTGGTGCAGAGACGAGGCTGGCATTGTCAGAGCTGGGCAAGGAGAGATCTGCTTGATAATGTCTCTGAATTTCTCCAGCAGCGAGTTCCAGACCTACAGAAATTATTGTTTCCCAGATAGGGCAGTTACCCGGAATCCACTGTTAGGTCAGTGATGTCACTCTTGCTAAGGAAAAATTATCTCAGAACTCTGTAAGGTGAGGAGCCTCCTAGCAAGGCCCTGTCAGACAGAGCCACAATGTTTAGATGTCCTTGCAGAGGCACTGCCTGTGTATCCCACAGTAGCTTCGAGAGGAGAGGCTTCTTGGACTTCCTGTGATGGGCATAGTTCTAATATTTAGGACTGGAAATCACCTGATGTGCTCTTATATTGCCCTTCCATGGCTAAAATGTTCAAACACTTCCATACAGGTTGGCAAATAGTTATACCTTTGAGTTCCCATTGCCTCCCATCCCTCTGCTAATACTAAGTCTGTTGAGAGGGTATGATTTTAGGTAATGTCATGGGTAGCTCTACCTTTCCATGCAGCACCACGAACTTTCCTGGCTGAACCCACTTTGCTCCCGACCGTGCAGTACCAATGGGTCTGCTTGGTGCAGGCCAGGCACGACTCCAAGTGCCACAGATGTAACTACCCTACTCACAGACTGCACTGTTGGCTGACTCTGATTTTAGATGGCGCCTCTAGGCAATGTGGCAAGAACATACCTAGTCCTTAAAGGTCACATACACCTTTTTCCTTTCTGGTCACTCAGAATCCAGGTTGTATTTACATAGAACAGAAATGACCTGTGTGAAGGAGAAAAATGACTCATGTAGAATCTTCTTTTAAGCCCACCCTCCCCCATCCACTGAGTCCCAGCATAGGGTATTAATTTTCTATAAAAGGAACAATGGTTTGCTTTTTTAAAATGCTCTATTCAGGCTAGGCATGGTGGCTCACACCTATAATCCCAGTACTTTGGGAGGCTGAGGTGAGAGGATTGCCTGAGCCCACGGGTTTGAGACCAACCTGGGCAACTTGGTGAGACCCCATTTCTATAATAAATAAAAAAAAATTAGTTGGGCATGGTGGCATGTGCCGGTAGTTCCTGTTACTTGGAAGGCTGAGGCGGAAGGATCGCCGGAGCCCAGGAGGTCGAGGCTGCGGTGGCCGGGAGCGGCCATTGCACTTCAGTCTGGGTGACAGAGTGAGACTCCAACTCAAAAAAAAAAGAGAAGCCGGGCTCGGTGGCACAGTCTGTAATCCCGCGCCTTTGGGAGGCTGAGGTGAGTGGATTGCCTGAGCCCGTGGGTTCGAGACCCGCCTGGGCAACTTGGTGAGACCTCATCTCTACAATAAATCCAAAATTAGTCAGG
Organism: Carlito syrichta; assembly: GCF_000164805.1. Classification (NCBI taxonomy): domain Eukaryota; kingdom Metazoa; phylum Chordata; class Mammalia; order Primates; family Tarsiidae; genus Carlito; species Carlito syrichta. The sequence goes on along the minus strand of NW_007260039.1, from coordinate 312,069 downwards.
CGTGGTAGCGTGTGCCTGTAGTTCCAGCTACTTGGAAGGCTGAGGCGGAAGGATCGCCGGAGCCCAGCAGGCGAGGCTGCGGTGGCCGGCAGCGGCCACTGCACTCTAGTCTGGGTGACAGAGTGAGACTCCAACTCAAAAAAAAAAAAAAGACTGAGGTATAAGGATCGCCTGAACCCAGCAGGTGGAGGCTGTGATGACCAGGAGTGTGCCACTGCCCTCCAGCCTGGGTGACAGAGTGAGACTCCTATTCAAAAAAGAAATGCACTGTTCATTCACTAAATATTGGGTGAGCCAATATTGCCATTATGTGTCAGTCACTGTGCCACTATGCCATTATATGTCAGTCACTGTGCTAGGTGCTGGGTCTCCTGTAGGGAATAAAACAGACCCTGTCTCTGCTGTCATGGAATGTGCAGTCTAGTGAGGAGGGGCAGATAATAAAGGAGGCCATCGTGGCTGGAGTGTTGTTAGGTCATCTGAACATGGGTTGCATTTCATCTAATGGGAACTGCATAGATGCAATGGATGACTTCTGATGTGTTGTCTTCTTATCGTGCACATCTACCCTGCTAGAGTGCTGGGGTGGGTGACCTTAGTATTAAAGAGGCAAGGCACAGGGGATGATTCCTTTTTGTGTCCAGTCAAGATTTCAGAGAGTTTGGGAATTGCTCTGTATTAGGGACAGAAAGGGGAGAATGTTCTGATTTAGAAATGATGGTGAATTCTAATATTTGAAGATCAGATGTGCTGTTTTTATTATTTATTTTTATTATTATTATTTTGAGTCAGGGTCTCATTCTGTCACCCAGGCTGGAGTGCAGTGGCATGATCACGGCTCACTGCAGCCTCCAACTCCTGGGCCCAAGCGTTCCTTTTGTCTCAGCCTCCCAAGTAGCTGGTACTACAAGTGTGCACCCCCACACCTGACTAATTTTTCTATTTTTCATAGACTTGGGGTCTTGCTTTGTCGCCCAGGCTAGTGTTGAACTGCTGGCCTCAAGTGATCCTCCTGCCTCAGGCCCCCAAAGACTGAGATTACGAGCGTGAGCCACTGCACCTGGCAGATGTGTTGTTTTTTAAAGAAGAAGGTAACTCCTGACCAATCAGTCATCTATAAGGAATAGAATGTCCTTCTTCTATGCTTCTATGCTTCTCTTCTTCTCTGCCCTTGTAACCAAGTGAGTTCAGTCACCAAAATAATAATTCATGTCCCTAAAGTGGTCCTGAATCTGTTTTGTTTGATTTTCTTTTTTTTTTTTGAGTTGGAGTCTCACTCTGTCGCCTACACTGGAGTGCAGTGGCCACTCCCGGCCACCGCAGCCTTGACCTGCTGGGCTCTGGCGATTCTTCCGCCTCAGCCTTCCAAGTAGCTGGAACAAAAGTGCGCGCTACCACACCCGGCTAATTTTTTTGATTTATTGTAGAGATGAGGTTTCACCAAGTTGCCCAGGCGGGTCTCGAACCTGCGGGTTCAGGCAGTCTACTCACCTCAACCTCCCAAGGCATGGGATTACAGGCTGAGCCACCGAGCCTGGCTTGTTTGATTTTTTTAATTGAGTTATAATTTATACACAGTGAAATGTAGAGTCTTAAGTGTATAGTTCAGTTTGATCCAGGAATATAGTTTGTAACCCACACCCCTTTTCATTTTTTATTTTTAAAATCTTGGAATCCTCTTAAGTGATAAACTTTTAGGCCCAAAGGCAGATTTTTGGAAAGGAATCCTCTACTTAGTTCACTGACTGTTCCCCCTACCCCCCAAATTCTCATCCAATCCTTTTCCGAGTTCCCCAATCACTACGGAGGACTTAAAACCATAAGAACATTTTGTAATCCCAGCTTTCTGAATCCTAACAGAGAGATTTTTGTCATCTGAAAACAAGGGAAGATTAAGTGCAAAATTTGATTTTGACAACTGCAGAAAGGAACAAGCTAGACAAGGAGTATAACAAAACATTAATTCCAGCACCATGGTGTAAATGTTCCACAACCTTTTTCAAGACTCATAACATACAGCCTTGGTCAGAAAAGAACAATTTTCAAAAGAGTTAGCTAAAGGGACATGACATTATCAAACTGAGATCTGTTAAATGAGAGATCTATGTAAATTGTAGAATATTTTCCTTTAACCTTGCCTAACTCCTTTTAAATGTCTTTATGTCTCCTTAGAAATGAGACATAAAGACAGTTCAACATGTTGTTCTCTCTAGACTGAGGCAATGGTCCCAGACCCACCTTTTCTATTTAACTACCCTCTTATGCCAGGATTTCTTCCTAGTGATCCAAAGCAGCTCTTTTTTGCATAGTTTTCACCAACGTTTACAGTCAAATAATATAACATGTAATTATTTAATAATCACAATTTGTATAACACCTAAAGGCAAGTGAGAGACTTTTTGTAAAGTGCTTTTAAAGCTATATACAACCCAAAAGAATTCTTTTAAAATTATTTTGGCTGGGTGTGGTGGCTCACGCCTATAATTCCAGTACTTTGGGTGGCCAAGGTGAGAGGATTGCCTGAGCCCGCAGACTGGAGACTAGCCTGGGCGACTTGGCGAGACCTCATCTCTATAATAAATCAAAAATTAACTGGGCATGGTGGCGCTTGCCTGTAGTTCCATCTACTTGGAAGGCTGAGGCAGAAGGATTGCCTGATCCCAGCCGGTCAAGGCTGCAGTGGCCGTGAATGTGCCACTGCACTCCAGCCTGGCTGACAGAGTAGGACTCCAACTAAAAAAAAAATTTTTTTCTTTTTCTTTTTTTTTTTGACTTGGAGTCTCACTCTGTCACCCAGACTGGAGTGCCATGGCCGCTCCCGGCCACTGCAGCCTCGACCAGCTGGGCTCCGGCAATCCTTCCGCCTCAGCCTTCCGAGTAACTGGAATTACAGGCAGGTGCTACCATGCCCGGCTGATTATTTGAATTATTGTAGAAACGAGGTCTCGCCAAGCTGCCCAGGTGGGTCTCGAACCCGCGGGCTCAGGCAATCCACTCATCTCAGCCTCCCAAAGTGTGGGATTACAGGCTGAGCCACCGAGCCCAGCTAAAAACAATTATTTCTACATGGCAAGATACTTTGTAGCAACTACATTTCCTTTACATCTCACGATCAGTGAGGCAAATCATTTTCATTGTCCACATCTAAGATTTTCCATATCTTAATGATGGTATTTCTGAAATATTTCCTGAATCTGATCCAGCTTCTACATTTAGTCCTCATTACCTCCCTATCACACTTAAAACCCATGAAGAAAGTGAACCCATAAAGAAAGTGAACCCATAATGTTCATTTACTTACTACTTTATTCCCAACACCTAGCACTTAGTGGGCACTCAGTAATGTTTGTTAAGTGGATAAACCTCACTGGACTTGCTTTCAGTTCCTTCTAGCCCACCTGACAATACATTAGTATCATCTTCAAAAACAGTTCTGACTGGGTGCAGTTGCTCACGCTTGCAATCCCAACACTTTGGGAGGCTGAGGCTTGAGCTTGGGAGCTCAACACCAGCCTGGGAAATATAGTGAGACCTTGTCTGTACAAAAAATGTTTTAAAATTGCCAGGTGTAGTCCCAGCTACTCAGGAGGCTGAGGCAGAAGGATTCCCTGAGGCTAGGAGGTTGAGGCTGCTGTGAGCCATAATCGTCGTGATCATGCCACTACAATCCAGCCTGGGTGACAGAGTGAGACTCCTATTCAAAACTATAACACAGTTCTGCTTGCATCCTATACACACACACTCAAAAAACCTTCAGGAATTTTCCATTGCCTACAGAATAAAGTACAAACTCCTGAATGTCATAGTCAAAATCCTTCACAGTTTAGTTCCAAGTCACCTGTCTAGAGCCATCTCCCAGCCCTTATTCTCTCTTCCCTCTCAACCACCAAATGATTCCCAAATTCACATGCAGATTCACATTCTCAAGCATTTACTTAATCTATTTCCTTTGCCTGTCATGACCTTCCTTTTGCCCTCCTTATTTATCTGATGGAGTTTCAAATGTCACATTCTCTAATGCTTTCTCTAACTCCCCAAAGGTTCTGTTTGGTGATCTCTTATAACCTAGCTCATAATTCCCTTAGTGCATGTCTCCCATTAGAGTATAGGTGTGTGTGTGTGTGTGTGTGTGTGTGTGTGTGTTTTAGTTGGCAAATTTTTTGAGAGCAGGGACTGAATCTTACCATTAAAAAAAAATTTTTTTTTTAATTTTTAATGGAGACAAAGTCTTGCTATATTGCCCAGGCTGGTCTCAAACTCCTGGGCTTAAGCAATCCTCCTGCCTCAGCATCCCTAACTGCTGGTCTCAAACTCCTGGGCTTAAGCAATCCTCCTGCCTCAGCATCCCTAACTGCTGGGATTACAGGCATGAACCACGATGCCTGGCCTAATCTTACTATTCTTTAAACATCTCCTGAATCTGCCCACTTCTGACCACCTCCACCATTTCTCACTCTAGTCCAGCCACCATCATCTCTCACCTGTACCACGGAGCAGCACCCAACTGGCTCTGTAGTCACACTTGCTAGCCCACAGTTGAGTTGCTGCAAAGCAGCCAATGATGCTTCAATGATGTATGCAGTCATATGCCACTCGACTACTACAAAGCCACGGTGGCGTCACTTCACTCTTTGAAGAAACCCAAAACCCTTGATTTTTTGGCCCCTGCCTTCCTCTCCAATTTCATCCTACCGTTTTCTCCCTTGCTCTCTCCAGCCCCCTTGTCTCTGTGCTGCTTCTGGAACATGACAAGCTGTTTCTTCCTCAGGACTTTTGAATTGTTTCCTCTCTGCCAGGAAAGCTCTTCTCCCAGATATACATATGACTTTGCTTCTTCGTGTTAGTTTCTGCTCAGATGTTCCTTCTGCAGAGAGGCCTTCTTACCTGCTTTATTTCTCTTCATGACACTAAACACCACCTGTTTGTCACCATTCATTTCCCATGCATTTATGTATTTGTTTATTTGCTGCTGAGAACGGAGACTATGTTTTGTTTTCCACCATATCCCTGGTACATAGAACAGTGCCTGGCAAATAATAGGCACTCAAGCATTTGCTGAAGGAATGAATCAATCTTTGTATTCCAGGTGCCTAACTCAGTGTCTGGTTGGGTAAATATGAGTTAAATAAATGACCAAATTTATACATTTTACAAATGGGATGGAATCCTGGCATATATCCAGGATTATCTGGGATATGAGTGCAGGTGTTTCATCCACTTTCTTTGTGAACATAATTTTGATTTCTTTTATTTACTCTAATAATCATAGGTGATGTAACCAGGTTCTTTACTTTTTCAGAGACTAGTTGTTGACAGAAGGTCTCGCCCACATGAATATTTAGGCATTAGAATACCCATGAGTCCCTTGCCTCTCATCAGCTTCTGAGGGATTCTGATAAGGTACTTTATCTCCTGTGATTTATATTGAATGTACATTTGTTTTTAATCCTTCCAAACACAGATAATTCTGAGGGCTGGAACAGGTAAGACATTGACTGACCCCAAACTCTGAGAGGGTAGACTCTTTATACTCTGCAGATCTGAGCGGACACTGCAGTGTGCCTTCAGAGCGGTTACTCACCAGCCTGTTCAGGATTTGTGCTTTAGGAATCTCAGTGGCTTTGATATGGCAATTCAGTCCCCTGTAGGACAATTTGCCACACTTTCCGAGTTCACCTTGGCCTCTTGGCAGTTACTTTCCCTACCCATCCCATTTTTTAAAATTCCTTGCATATAAGTAAGTAAAAGAAGCAGACAGTACAGAGAAGGGCAAACCCTTGGCATTAGTGAAGTGTAATATTGGCAATCTGCTCGTCTATCCTTTTAATGAGGCTAAGCAATGTCCAAACTGTGGGCGGCATTGAGGCCAAAGATCAGAACTGTGAGCCTGGGAGGTACCCTGTCTGCCCCATTGAATCTCAAGCATCCAAATACCAAACAAGAGTAGCAGATGGGGCTTCATGAGGTGAAGAGGAAAGGAAACTGGCTTAACTGCACATGTGCTCTGGCCAACCAGTGGGCTGGGCCTTATATGTGCATGGTGTCAGGTATGATTATCATCTGCGTTTTACAGAAGAGGAGAACAAAGCTGGGCTCGGAGAGGTTGATTACACTTGCCTAAGTTGCCCAGATGGTAAGTGGCAGAGCTGGGACTTGAGATTCAAACCAGACCTTTGCAACAGCTCCTGGCTGTCCACCAAGAGCAGGAATTTTTCTAGCAGCTAGAAGGCTGTGAGGGTGGGGGGTGGGGGAGGTGGAGGGAACAAGAGCTGGAAGGACAGCAAATGGGTACTACCTGAGACTTGATCACCACCAGGTGCTGCCCAATCCAGGTAATACAGATGCCATCTGATTTCTCTTTCTGAGAACTGAAATTCTGTGGCTGCTTTACCAGAATCATCCTAGCCCCACCGCGTGGTATTGGGAGTGGATGAGTGTAGAGTGGAGCCCTTCCTTCCAGCACTGCTCTTCCACGGCATTCTGGCTCCTGCGTTTGCACACCGTGGTGTCACAGAGTGCCTTCAAATTCCCTGGGTCTGGTTCTCCCTGCACCCCTCTCCTCCTCACTGCCAAAGTTGTGCCCCTGGGGAGCGCACCCTGCCTGCGACTCTGGAGGTCGGGGCAGTCCGGGGCGCTATGGGGGCCTCGAGGCGTGATGAGGGGCGCTGCCGGGGTCTCCGCCTCTGGGGCCCTTCACCAAG
>NW_007260039.1:284983-304189 GCF_000164805.1 Carlito syrichta | reverse complement strand
AAGAGGGGCGCGCCTCGGCCAGAGAGCGACTCAAGAGAGCGAGGGGGTTGGAGTCGGGGGATCAAGAGGGGATCTCAGAGTACACAGTCTTGCATGGGAAGAGGGACCCCAGCCATTGCCTATATGTCTTCAAAGGCCTGGGAAAAGTTAGGGGATTCAAACATGTCAGGAAAGCAAAGAGGTGTCTAGTCATGAAGGGGCTGTGAGGAGCTGTGACTCAGATGGGAACTTTGAAGGGTTTTAAGGAGGTTGTCACTCCGGGGATGCCATTAGGATGGCCCCTGGGCAGTCGTCGGGTTGTAAGCTGTGGACCAGCACTCAGGAACCCCAGTCTCAGTTGGTGTGCCTTCTAGGGTCAGAAAGGCCACGCAAAGGCCACCAGTGGCTTTGTTTTGTTTCCCCCAGCCCTTTCCCTGAAGGGTCCCAGGCACCTGGGCATCTGCCCTTTAAAAACAGCTCTGTAGTCACTGTCCCCGGTCTGCAGTTTGGGGCTGACGGGGAGAGAGGCTGAGTAGAGAGGAACCTGTGAACTCCTGAGCAAAGTCAGCATTTCCTCTAGTTCTGAGTCTGTAATCAAGTCAAACTCACTGGCACTGACTTGAGACAGTCCTGCGGCAGACAAGGAGGGGTGTAATGCAGAGGTCTGATCAGTGTTTGCGTGGTTTATGGGGAAAGAGAGGGGCTTGAGCCTTTCTGTGCGAGAATCTAGCATAAAGAAGCTCCTGGCTTGCCACACCAGATCAGAATCCCAAGGAGGCCTGTGAGTGTGTGTTTTGCTTCAGATCTTACAGTTCTTTTCAAAATACTACTCTGCAGTGGCTGATGCCAGTGGAGGTCTGACATGAAGGCAGCTGCACATGGATTTGGGTTGCACGGGGCTGCTGCGGTGGGGTGATAGGGCAGTAGTGTATGGCTTTGTTACCACAGGGAGCCCTCATTAGCCGAGTTAGCTGGAAACAGTTCTCTCCAGAGTGGAGATGTGGATACAGAGCTGTGAGTTAGTGAGGGGACGTGTCAAGGGAGAAGTTCGCTGTAGTGGCTTGCGTGTGAGTGAGGAGGTATAGACTGTAAGGGCAGGAGTGGTCTGTGGATCTGGGCTGGGTTGCAGCAGAAATGCTGTGTTGTTGAATGGGTGATACCAATTCATTCATTAAATACTTCTTGAGGACCTACTTTGTTCAGACATTTGCTAGACACCAGGGAAGCAACAGTGAACATGATAGCCAGGGTTCTGGCTATATCTAGTAATTTGGAAGGGTAGGTCATTGGCCCAGAATCATATACCTTCTGGTTACTGCCACAGTTACTCAGTTGGCTGGTGATCTGACTCAGCTCCTGGAAAAAGAGCCCTTTCTTTCCTGTCTTGCAGAAATTGCCTACATGGCCCCTTTCTGAGTGCAGAGCATTTCAGCTACATGCTTTTGTTCTGCTTTCTAATTTCTCAGACCTTAAGTGAAGAATATTCTCCAGCCCAGTGTTCTGAAATGTCACCAGGGTCACCTGAGTCAGGAGGAGCTGGAAGGTCCCATCAAATATTTACTACCTCCCTCTGGAAGCTCTTGCCTCTTTTAAAGAAAAAGCTGCGGACTTTTCCTTTAAAGCCCGGCACATTTAGTTCAGGTTTCCTGCGGATACCTCCAAGGCTTCTGCTTGAATAACGACAGCAACAACAACAAACCCAGGGTGGGACTTTTGTGTCAGAGCCTCCAGTCTCCGGTGACAGAGAGAAATTAGTCTTCCCTTTTCCCCTCTCTGCATTGAGATTCTGTCCCTAAGAGAACCGAAATGGGATTCTGAATACAAAAACTTTTAGATAGGATCTGCTTAGGGCAAAATATAGCCCTGGGGAAGTGTATTTTGTATGTCTCCTCAAATTTCATTTTTTAAAAAACTTAAGTGAATTGCTTAACCTCTTTTTTTAATGTGCAAATTAGAGATCAACAGGGTGTTTGGGAGATTAAATGAGGTAAGAAGATATATAGAGAGAGAGAGCTTGGCTCAGAACATGGCCCAGGGCAAGAGCTCTATCAATGTTAGTTACTATTATTGGTTTTTTTTTTTAATTAAAAAAAATTTTTTAGAGATGAGATCTTGCTATGTTGCTCGGGCGGGCCTCAAGTTCCTGGGCTCAGGCAATCCTCTCGCCTCCACCTCCCAAAGTGCTGGGAGTACGGGCGTGGGCTACTGCACCCAACCAGCTATTATTATTGTTGTTGTTGTTGTTGTTGATTAACTGCAGAGAACTTCTTGCCATTTGTAGTACGGTCTGGGAGAACCAGAATTCAAAGTAACATGAAAGTTACCAAGACAGATCCCTACATTAGGGGAAACAGGAATTAGGCTTCTTCCAGTGACCTTATTGCCTGTATGGAGGTAGTGTGGTTTTGAGTCTAAGGCATGAAATGGTGGCTTGGGAGACAACAGAGCTGTAAGTTCTAATCCCGGCTCAGTCACTTTCTCTCTTCGTGACCTTGGGCATGTTATTTTCTCTCTCTGGTCTTGGTTTCTTCATTCAGAAATGAGATTGACAAAAACTGCTTTGCAGAGTTATTACAAGGCTTACACAAGATTAAGGATATCAAATGCCTGGTTCATAGTGGGCGCCAGGTAAAGGGCAGCCTTCATTAATGTTATTGCTGTTATTAATAGAGTAATTGAATGAGGGCCTGTGTAAGGTACTTTGAAAACTGACTCTGAGCCAGATGAAAAAGGCTATTAAAGGAAGGACCTGAATGTCAAAGGATCTTCCCCAGTTTCCTCTTTGTGGCCAGCTAAGGACATATCTCCTAGCTGCCTAGAGAAGATGTGATGTAAGAAATTAACTCAGAATAGGCATGAAATGTGGCTTTGGGTCTAGGAAGACTATTTTAAGAAACAGCCTTTTTACTCCTTACCTTAAACTTGAGAAGAAACACGCCTCGTAGAGGAGGCAAATGTGGATAAAACCCACAGCTCTGTCCTGCCCTTCCCTTTTTTCCAGCTTTAGAAACATCTTTTCGAATGTGGAGAGGCTAGCCATGTTCTCATACTGCTTTGCACAGAGCAGAATCACAATAATTAATGAGTGGGAATGAATGAATGGTATCACCAGCCTCAGAGATATTTTTTTAGTTCCTGTGGTTTAGATGAGAAGAGAGGCCATGATGGTTTGGATCCTAACAGATTTAATCACACTAGGCCTATGTGCCTAGGAAGAGGGCCATGTATATTTTTCACTCCTGCCCCAGCCAAGTCTTGCCGTACTTCTTTCTGAGAGGGCTTGGAGCCCTATTGACTTTCTTCTGGGGCCTAGGAAACAGGGAAGCAAAGGTCAATTTGTGGCTTATATCAATCATAGGCGACCGGGCTTAGAGTCAGTTTAGTGTGAGTCTTCCAAGATGTCAGTGTTTGCCTCCAGCTGAATTTGGGAAACAACAATAGTTCTTGAGATCTTAACCTAGAGCCCACTAAATAGTAGACAGAGTATCCTGTCATTATCTTCATAGCATGATGAGGAAAACTCGAGAGAGGAAGTGACTTGTCCAAAGGTCACATCATAAGTAAATGACAGAACTGTGATGAGAATTGTGGTCTGCCTAACTCCAAACACACCTGCCTGTGCTGTATATACCATGCTGGTTTGGTGGGAAGTCACATGAATGTATTTCCTATTTGTCAGAAGCATCTGCTAAGCACCTCTCATGTTATAGCCCAGCTTTCCCCGAGTGTCTTAGCGTTGGGCTAAATTCCAATGCTAGTGACAGAACTGACCAGGGCCAAAGGCCAGCTCCCTACTAATCAGGAGTAATCAGCAATGAGTTTATCCTTCTCATCCCTCTGATCCTGTTATTCCATTCTAGAACTCATAGTGTGACTTCCCAAGGCCCAGAGACTGCTGTCATAGTGATAGGGACGAGGAGGGAGCCACACAACATGCTTCACTCTTTAGAGTAAGCCCTGCTGTTTGGCCCTTTTTTTTTTTTTTTTGAGTTGGAGTCTCACTCTGTCACCCAGACTGGAGTGCAGTGGCCGCTCCCGGCCACCACAGCCTCGACCTGCTGAGTTCCGGCAATCCTTCCGCCTCAGCCTTCCAAGTAGCTGGAACTACAGGCGTGCGCTACCACACCCGGCTAATTTTTTATTTATTGTAGAGATGCAGTCTCGCCAAGTTGCCCAGGTGGGTCTCGAACCCGCAGGCTCAGGCAATCCACTCACGTCAGCCTCCCTAAGTGCGGGATTACAGGCTGAGCCACCGAGCCCGGCTTGTTTGGCCCTTTTTTATTTCCTACCAATGGTCAAGTTATTTCCCCTCCTGCCCATCTGCCTCCTTCAGGGTAGCTTAAATAAGCTTTGAAACATCACATCTGAATCCCTGGATTCCTTGATGCCCTTAAGTCTCAAGCTAATGTCAACCCCTAACCCCAAAGTGGGCTGGGATTCTTTAAAGTACATGACTTTTCTTTAGGGGCCTCATTTTTCTGTCTCCTGTCTCCAAGGCATATATCCTAAGGTCGACAAATGGGTGCTATGCCCAGGGCTGGCCTGAAGGGGGCAGGAGTCACCAGCTCTGACTGAGTGGATGCCCTGCTGAATGAAAGGATGTCACCCCTGGCCCTTTAAGACCAATGCCAGCCGGGCTGGGTGGCTCAGCCTGTAATCTCGCGCCTTTGGGAGGCTGTGATGAGTGAATTGCCTGAGCCCGCGGGTTCAAGACCTGCCTGGGCAACTTGGCGAGACCTCATCTCCACAATAAATCAAAAAATTAGCCGGGCATGGTAGCGTGCACCTGTTGTTCCAGCTACTTGGAAGGCTGAGGCAGAAGGATTGCCGGAGCCCAGCAGGTCGAGGCTTGGTGGCCGGGAGCGGCCACTGCACTCCAGTCTGGGCGACAGAGTGAAACGCCAACTCAAAAAAAAAAAAAAAAGACCAATGCCGGTGGATTGCCTGAGCTCGCGGGTTCAAGACCCGCTTGGGCAACTTGGCAAGACCTCATGTCTACAATAAATCAAAAATTAGCCAGGCGTGATAGCGCGCGCCTGTAGTTCCAGTTACTCAGGAGGCTGAGGCGGAAGGATCGCCGGAGCCCAGCAGGTTGAGGCTGCAATGGCTGAGAGTGGCCACTGCACTCCAGTCTGGGCGACAGAGTGAGACTCCAACTCAAAAAAAAAAAAAAGACCAATGCCGGTGTGCTCAGCGTGATGCCAAGCCTTTTGCATGTATTATCTCATTAACTCCTCACAAGAGCCCCATGGGAGGTGCTATTAGAATCTCCATTTTATAAATGAAGAAACTGAAGCTCAGAAAGATCAACTTGTCCTCAAGACCACATAGTTACTAAACAGCAGGGCAAGATTTGAACCCAAGTCAGCCTGACTCTGCATTTCAAGCTCTTAACCTCTACATCAGTGGTTCTCAACACTAGCTGCAGGTTAGAATTACCTGGGGAGTACTAAACAACACTAAATGTCTGTAGCCTGCCTAAATCTATTAAATCATAATTTCTTGGGACCTCCCCAGGGATTCAAATCTATGGCCAACTTTACACTGCTTTACACTGTGAACCTCTGCTTTACACTGTGCTGCCTTTGCTTTTATATATATCCACCCATTTGTATCTGGAGCCTAACCTAAGCTCCCCTCTGGGGACCCTAGTGAGCCCTGTCTTTTTTTTTCTTTTTTCTTTTTTCTTTTTTTGAGTTGGAGTCTTACTCTGTCGCCTAGACTGGAGTGCAGTGGCCCCTCCCGGCCACCGCAGCCTGGACCTGCTGGACTCCGGTGATCCTTCCCAGCCTTCCAAGTAGCTGGAACTAGCGTACGCTACCATACCTGGCTAATTTTTTATTTATTGTAGAGATGAGGTCTCACCAAGTTACCCAGGTGGGTCTCAAACCCACGGGCTCAGGCAATCCACTCACCTCAGCCTCCCAAAGGCGTGGGATTACAAACTGAGCCACCGAGCCCAGCAAGCCCTGTCTTTTCAAAAGAGTCTGCATATGATCTTTCTAGATTTTGCCTGCACATCTTTTCTGATCCCCACAGACTAAGACAGATTCCCCGTGTCACATTCTCAGAGTTTTTTTGTTTTCCCTTCATAGGATTTATCTGACATGTAATTAAATAACTGTGTTCATAGCTTGTTAATATCTCCTACCCACCTGCTAGAATATAAGCTTCCAGAAAGTAAGTACTGTGTTTATCTTGTTTCTCACAACATTCCCAGAGCCATGCACAGTGCCTGACATTTATACATTGGACAAGTGATACTTCTTTTTCTCATGTTAATAATCATTTATCTAGTACCGATTATGTGCCTCACACTTTCCCCTGTGATCTTTATAAATAAAGTAGAGGGCTGGGCATGGTGGCTCATACCTGTAATCCTAGCACTTTGGGAGACCAGGGTGAGAGGATTGCTTGGGCCAGGAGTTTGAGACTAGCCTAGGCAACATTGCTAGACCTTGTCTCTACAAAAATAAAAAAAATTAGTCAGGCATGGTGGTACACACCTGTAGTCTCAGCTACTCAGGAGGCTGGACCCAGAAGATTGAGGCTGCGTTGAACCGTGATCATGCCACTGCCCTCTAGCCTGGGTGACAGCGTGAGACTCTGACTCAAAAAAAAAAAAAAAAAAGTAAGGTAGAGGAAACCTCATTTTCCAGTGGTGGAAATGAAACCCAGGAATGAGAGGTGGCCACCCAGTCAGAAACTGGTGGAGCTAAGATTCAACCCCAGGCCTCCCCATCCTTCCCATTGTCGGAATCCACTGACCCTGACCCCTGCCCAGGCCTGCAGAGTGCTTCCTTCACTCTATTTCCGTGAGACGTGTCTTTGAAGAAGGCATTTATGTTGCCGGCTCCCTCTTCCCGTTCCAGCTCCCTGGTGTCTTCACCCTCTTTCCTGTTCTTTAAGTGTCCACACCCCATGCCTCAGACTCCTCCCCTTGTCCCCAGGGGGTGGCCTTTCCTTCTTCTTCTCCCCCTCCAGAGGTTTGGCCCAAACAAGGTTGCCAAGGAACTCCCTTGATTAGAACATCGCATGGTTGTCATCAGCAGCACCAGGGTCTCTGTGAACTCTCCAGGGACCTCCTTCCCGGCTCTCTAGGAGTGAGCCTGTAGCGCCCTCTGGGTGGCATCTGCACCCGTCTTCCCTATTGGGAGTTCTGAGCGGCCACTTGGAACTGGACAAAAGTCCCTGGGAAAGGAGCCTCTCCAACTGAAAAGCCTTGTGTGTAAGAGCCGGCTGCACCAGGGCCCTGGGAGTTCTGCTCGCCAGTCTATCTCTGGTGCCCCCTGCTGGGAAAAGCTGGCTTCAGGGACACTTCCTTTCAGGGCATCTGGCTCAGGCTGCAGGTCTCCGATGGGACATCTGAGACATGAGATGAATTCACGCCAAAGCCGGACCCTGGAGGGAGGAGGAAGAGCCAGTCACCTGAAAAGTTCCAGCTGTGGGAACCTGAAGACCGCTTCATCAAGGACTCCTTTGCTGGACACCCCAAGGAAGCCAGTGAAAGGGGCTCAGGATGAGGCCAAGGATGACGAGAAGGTTCCTGGACCTTGCTTTTGCCTTTTGTGCCTGTGCTGCCTCCGTCATATCCCTTTCAGGGCCATCTCTTGGCTTCCTTTGGGTTGGAGAGATCGCATACAGCGAAGGCAACAGGAGGATCTGGTCTGGCTGTGGGCTCAGCTGCACTGCTGGGCCCCGGGGCCTAGGCCCATTTCGGTGATGAGAGCTAGTGTGAAAAATGGAGCGTGATGGAGGCGTCACAAGACTTCCCAGGCCCTCAACTGGAGCCGCAGCTGGAATTGCCAGGGGGCAGGCAATGAGGATGTGTGCTTGTCCAGCTCACTGCTCTTTGGAAGCCGCGTCAATCTCCGTGGGTGCTTGTGCATGTATGCGTGTGTGTGCGTGTATGTGTATGTGTGTGTGTGTGTGTATGCACACACAAGACTGGGAGCTATGAGGCAGGCACCCTGGCTTTGGGGACCCAAACTAGCTAGCTTCCCCTTCTGGATCTGCTGGCCTAATTCCCAGCTGCAGCTGCCATTCTGGGCTGCCTCCCTGAGGCAATCTCCCTGCAGATTTTGCAGCCAGAAAGGAGGGGCCGAGGGAAGGGGAGAGAACCAGAGAGAGAGGACTCAGCTCTAATCTGATGTAGATGATCCAGCAGCCTTCTCCTGCTTGGCTGCCCTCTGCCATTAGCTCTCTGGGCGATTTTCTCTGTGCCCTGCACTCTTCCCTTCTGCTTTCATCTTAAGAAAGTGCCCAGAAAGTTAAACCCACACACACAAACACACACACAATCACAAAAAAAAAAAAAAAAAAAATCAGAAAGCAGGCAGACAGTAAGAGAGCACGCGCGAAAGAGAGGGCTCACTTCGGTCCTGGAGGAAGAGCAGCACAGACAGAGGGAGGCTGGGGTTGGCAGAGACTGGGACGAAGGTCCTCAGCCCCCAAGGAGCCTCCTTCATGGACCCGGGATCCCGAGCAGGGCTGCCTCAACTTAGGATGGGCAACTGTGTCAAGTCTCCACTGAGAAATCTTTCAAGGAAGGTATGTTTCTGGAGTTTCCAGGATCTGGGGCTGGGGACTGGGGTCTCTCTCCATCTGTCCCAGAGAGTGGGCACAGAAGGGGTGGGCTTCTGAAACTTGCTACCCTTCCCATAGGTTCTGTCCAGAGCTGCTTCCCCATTCCTACCCGCAGACACCCTCTTATCAGTTTTCTGCATCCTAGGCTTTGGGCATGGGGTTGGGGGTGGGAATTTTAGGAGAGAAACCACGAGCTTTGGGGCTTCTGGTCTGTAAAATGAAAGTGTGGCTTTTTAGGATGTCAGTGGACAGACTCCCTTGAAACTGATAGATAAGGATCTATAGCAGGACTGAGGGCTGATTCATATCCTTTGATGGTCTGTGACCCTCTCTGGTGCTCTCTAAACCTTTAAAATTGTGGGGTTTGAAGTCGATGCCATTGCTATTGAAAGGAACCAGACAAGGTATCCCCTTCTGCCCCCATTCCTTCATGAGTTAAGTCAGAGAATCTCAAGTTGGGCCAGACTGGTTCAGAGCCCAGGATTGTTTCCATCAAAAACGTATGCCCAGGACATACGTTGAGCAGAAATTTATAGCAGTCACTTTCTCTAGTGAATGTATTGCTTATTCACTGGTATAATTTTTTAAAACAAGAGTTCCTTTGGGGAAGCAAATAATCACCTCTAAAGCATCTTTCACACAAGGCTGGGCTTGCATCTATCTATAGGGTTTTGCTTCAGGTGGGCTGTGTCTGTTTTTTCAGTCCTCAGTATTCAGGCCGTAGAATAGACTCACAGATATTATTTAAAGGAAGAAGGGATGAGGGGAATGTTTTCCTCCAATTCTTCCAATTTCCAGACAAGGAACTTGATTGCCATTCACAGGGGCTAAAGGACTTTCCTCAGGTCTCAGGTTAACTGCTGGTGCCTCTCCCTAGTCCCATTCCACCTCCTCTGTCAGTTTGACAGCCTCTCAATTTAGGACATTTTGGGTTTTTCTGCTTGTCGTCTTCCTCATTTGGCTAAGCTGCTCACATCAAATTCCTTTTAATCGTTACTGTTCCTTAGATCCTTTGGGGGTGAGTGTTTCCTCTGTGCACACCCCCCCATAATCTGTTATCTTCTTAGGGGAGTCTTCTGCATCGCAAGTGGCCTCCGCGCTGTTTCAGAGAAGCAGAAATGGATTTGAATTAGTCTAGAGAACCACAGGACAAAAGCCCTTGTAATAGGTTCTGCCCAGTGCTTGAAGAGATAAATGTAAGGACAAGAATTATCCTTCTGTCCTACCCATCTTTCTTACACAGCCAAGTGCTTCAGAGTCAGACTACTCAGGTCCCCTCTTTCCAGCCATGTGACCTTGGGCAAATTACTTAACCTCTCTGTTCCTCAGCCCCCTTGTCTGTCAGCTGGGGACACTCTCTTAAAGTGACTGTGAGACCTAAGTAAAGTGACATGCACAGTGCCTGGCATACAGTACTCAATATATGTTAGTATTATTGTCATCATCAACATTTTTCCACTCTGGGTTTTAGAAAAGAAGGATGGGGGAGAAAAAGAAAATAGAGGCTTTGAGTCCATAGAGTAAGGTAAGAGAACACAAAACTTGTTGCATTCAATTTCATGTTTTTTTAATGCTATCACTAATATTACTTTCTACTGAATATTTACAACATTTCTAACATGTTATCTCATTTGCTCTTTCCCACTAAAGTTCTCTTGGCTGTTTTATTGAGAAAGGAGCTGGACTCAGAGATAAGAGTCTTCCTAAGATCATATAGTTGACAGGAAACAGAGCTGGGATTTAAGTCCTGGTCTGTGTGAAATCAGACCTGGTATTTTGTTTGTATTTTTTCCTCTATGAGAGGCCGCCTCTCTCTTTCTCCTGCTGTCAGAAATGTTATTCATAGATTTCTGGACCTGACCTCAGAGACCAGTTAGTCCAAATTCCCACTCAGTGCAGCGATCACCTCTCCCCCTCACCAAGCGCTCCCTCACTCATCTTCTCCTCGAGTACCTGCAGTGAGAGGGAGCTTTGACCCATGTAGTCTTGGCCAGCTTCTGTTGTTAGAAAGCTGTTAGGTCATGAGGCATGCTGGCCCCTCCTGTTGCCATGGTGCCCTTCGGAGACATCCCCTTGGTGCCAGGAGACATTGTCGGTCCATGGGCCGCTGCCCACTTGGCTTCCCAAGTGGTAGCCGGGAAACTGGTAATGGTTGGAGGCAGCCTGCTTCAGGCTCGGAGCTGGGCAGGACCAGGCTGTCAGGTGCCATCACTGACCGGAGAGCTGCAGCCTCTGGGGAACTTGGTGCCAGGCAGTGTTATGATCAAGAGATACAGTGGAAATTCCCCAGCTACCACTGCTTCGTTCTTCATGGGAGCAAATTCCTCCCCATCCTTCTCATTTCTTTCCTGATTGGCAGATGTTCCCCCACTTCCTCTGCAGTCAGAAGTAAATGCCTTCTGGTACCCAGCCGCTCTTAAGTTGCATCACCACCACCACCATCACCATCATCATCATTATTATCATTATGGCAACTCTCTTTGACTCTTCTCGTGCTCTGAGCACTGTGCAAAGCACTTTATGTGCATTTACTTCTCACAGGAATCCTGTGAGTAGTCGTGATCATCCCCATTGTACAAAGAAGGAAACTGAAGCATAGAGGGGTGGAGTGACTTGTCCAGGGTCATGCAGCAAGCCAATGGCAGAGCCAGAATTTGTCCCTAAGACTGTCTGAGTCCACAACCAGCATGCTAAACTGCCTCTCAGAGTTCGGTGGCACCTGCTGCCTCCCCTCCTTCCTGTGTTGTGCTTTCTCCGAGTGAATTGCACAAGATTCAGCCAGAAACTAAAAGGCTGGCTCTCTACAGACAGCTCCTGAGATTGTTCCTGGGGTTAGACCACTGTCTACTCCAAGGTTTCCTTTGATCCACCCTCCCAAATGCGAAAGATCACTCTTGTTCTGCCTTAGCTCCAGCTGAGATCCTGGAAGTCTGACTGAGAGCAGCTGAGGCTCCGAATCTTACCTCTTTGGGGCATCAAACCAGAATGGGCCCTTTGTGGGTCTGACATCTGAGAGTACCTAAAACTGACTTTTATTGTACTTATCACACTTGAGCCTTGGGCTGAGTTCCTTCACCTCATATCTGAGTTTCTGCTTCCCCTTTGCAGAACCAGAAATTACGCCTCCCCCTTTAGACCTGGAAGGGGCTTAGGAAGATGGAAGGGAATCTCCATCTATAGTCCCACAGTATGGGGCTTCCAGGGAAAGAAGCAGGAGAGGACGAGATGGAGCAGAGGGTTGTTCTGCTGCTCAGCCTGGGAGGACAGGCTGCCCTAGGTCTTGGGATCTCCTCATGGCATGTCCTTCTTTGTTCTGGAGGAAGCTGGCTGGAAATACAATGCCATAGGATGGAAGGACAGGGTTTGCAGCTCTGGGGTTCTTGACAAAGACAGGCCTCAGGATTTCAGTGACTCCATGGTTCCTTGGGAAGTTTCTCCAAATCTCTTTGGCATCCAAGCCAAAGTTAAAGGCAGAGAGTACCCAGCCTGGATTCTGGAGAGGCACTGGGCATCATGGGGAGTCCGGGGAGAACTGAATGTTGTGTCTGGATGCTGTTGCAGTCCTAAGGGGCAGGTCTGTGGGCAGTGCTGACTTTTTATAGCTCCATGGGAACCTTCAGGGAAGAGGATGGGTTGGCCAGAGCCTGGGAGCACCGCTATATTTGGTAAGCAGAGAAGGCCTCTAGAGGTCCTGCACTCTGGGCTCGGCAGGAAGCCAGGGAAGGCAGGAGGGAGGAAAAGGAGAACTGCTGGATGGCCAGGAGTGTCTGTCATGAGATCACAAACTGAGTGGGATGTGATGCACAGACGTGTCTTGTCTGGCCCACCTACAGCTTTAAATGGGAAGGTCTGGCCATACTGGGCCGGAGTTAAGTAGTGCTGCCCCTTCAGAGGGGGAATGGTCTACACTTTTTATGTCCCCACCTCTCACATCCTGCCTGCTTCATTTGTCGACTTTGGCACCTGTATCTGCAACCTCCAATCTGGCAGATCAGCCGAGTCTGTTCTCCATGTTGCCAGCTCTGATTGCTTCCAGTGGGGATCTGGCTGGAGCAGGGCAGAGTTGGTTTGGGGGCTGGAAGAAAGGACTTAGCCCTGGAGATTGGTTGAGCTGGGATGCTAAGGGCATTATGGGAAAAGATGTTGTTCCATTGGGCTCTGGGTGCCCCCTTCCCATTGGCTAAAACAAAAACCTTCCTCCTTACCTCTCTCTGCTCTGATCTCTTCTGCATGCACATGAGTGTGTGACTCAGTGCGCATGTACGTGTGGGTGTGTGCGCACATGTGTGCATGTGCCACATGATGGGTATCACATCCAGCTCTTACTGGAACAATTGATTCCATCAAGGATTGGAGACATCATCTGTTGGACCAACTGGATGCCCACCCTTGTGCATGCTGAGGGCTTTCTGAACCCTGCTACTTGACTCTCTCTTCTCCTGAGGAGAGCCTCTCCTGGGACCAGAAGCCAGGATGGGCAGGGAGGTGACACCCTGCCTCTCTTTTGTATTTGCTTGGTGCTGGCTGAAGATGCGCCAGGAGGAGCAGACCAGCTACATGGTGGTGCAGACAAGCGAGGAGGGGCTGGCAGCTGACGCTGAGCTCCCCGGACCGCTCCTGATGCTGGCCCAGAACTGCGCTGTCATGCACAACTTGCTGGGCCCTGCCTGCATTTTCCTGCGCAAGGGCTTCGCTGAAAACTGGCAGCCTGTACGTAAGTTGGCCCAGTGGAGCCTGCCGAACTTGGCTTCACAGGGCATGAGGAGGTGCTGGGAAGATGGAGGGGTCTGTACACAGCAGCCCCTGTACCCCAACATGTGGATGTGATCCCCAACGTTTTCTACTCATGGCTACAAGGTGCTGGTGAGTTTACGTCCACCAGCAAGAGGTATGATGAGTTGTTTTGGGATGCTTCCTAGGTGCCAGGCCCTGTGCCTGATATCTTGGTGGACTGCATCATTTAAACCTCAGAATAACTCCAAGAGGTAGGTACTTTTATCACCCCCAGTCTGCAGATGAGGAAACTATGTGGAGAGGTAACAGGCTCAAGGTAACAGCTAGTCAGTGGTAGAGATAGGATTCAAACTTGGATAATCCAACTCACGAGCCTCCTGTGCTCTTAACAATGATTCTGTATATGCAGCCTATCAGGTAGAACTTTCATCGCTGGTGGAAATGTTCTACACTCTGTTCTGTCCCACACAGTAGCCACTAGCCATGTGTGGCTATTGACCACTTGGGACGTGGCTAGTGCAGCTAAGGAACTGAATTATTAATTTATTTCATTCTAACTCAAATTTATGTAGCCACATGTAGCTAGTAGCTACCGTATGGGACAGCCTCTTGCAAGTATCTGAATAGTCACAGGGAAGAGGATAACGATAATGCTACAGATACAAGCACTTATAGGTTCCATTTATTGAATGCCACATGCTTGTTTCACAGAATGTACAGAATGTGCATAATGTGAGGTAGGTACCAGTATTGACACATTTTACAGATGTGGAGGAAAAAGTGGCTCAAGAGCAGTAGTGACCTGCCCAAGGCCCCACTGCTAGGAAGTAGTGGATCTAGGCTTTGCACTCAGTCTTGTCTGACTCTAAGGCCCATGTGCTTCTCCCCAACCACATACATCAGGGAGAAAATAGCGTTCACACGTTTCATTTCCACTTGACCCCAAGCTGCTATTCACGGCTTCCTTCCACATCACTAGGCATCCCTGGCTCCACTCCGGAGCATAGGACACACACATACCTGAAGGACCAGCCACAAAGGCTCAGCAGACCAGCTCCAGCCACAGGCATTCCATCAAGGGGTGCCTGGCTTTGCTGCTCCCTGGGCTTTGGATGTAATAAGAAGACTGGAAGGGACTGCCGTGGGGGTCAGTAGGACCAGTTCCTCCCCAGGCCTGTAGAACTGGGCCCTGGAGAAGCACAAGGCCACTGGAGGCCTGATTGGTGGGAAAAGACTTGTTATATCTCAGTAGCTGGTCGTAGTGAGTGTGCTCTGCATGTATATGTAGATGCAGGCACTTGCACACTTACTCTCACTGATAGTACAACTCCTTGCACAAAGCATCCTTCTTGATAATCCAACATCTAGGAACACATGGGTCTGTCTTGGAATGGAAGTGACCCATCCTTGTGCCATGTGCATTTTAACTGAAAGTCATGCAGTCATCTCACAGAGACACGTCTCCCTTCAGGTGACTCTTACCCTCAGCTAGAAATGCCACCTGGAAGACCTGTGAGCTTGCAACCTGCCCAGTGCAAGCTAACATACACCCTCCATGCTGTCCTGCCACGCATAGCCACCTCTGAGCTCTGGGTCCTGTGCACCTGGTGGTCCCACAAGATACTGCTGAGATGATGAGCTTCAGATTTTCTGGTGTGATATCCCTTGTGCTGGGGCCAGTTTGGAGTGGCCATCTCTTCCTGCCCTGGCCCTGTTGGCTGGAACAGCCTGTGTGCACAGCTGAGATGTTTCACGCTCACCGTGGCATGCCTGCACGTCTGTGTTCATGAGAGGTGTACCCATACCTGGGTGAGCCTCCTCAGGATGGGCACACCTCCCTCATGTCCTCCCTTTCCAAGGGCAGAGACCTGTGACACTTGGGGAGGATGGGCCCTGTGGACCACTTTTGGAGTCTACTCACCAGGTCCACCTGGACATCCGTATCTGTTTCATGCCAGTCTGTCTCCCTCTTGGGCAGGCCCAGCGCACCTGGCACTTCACCAACCAGAGCTTCCTCTGGGCCTGCTCTTTGGAGACTTCTCTGCCATCTGTTCTGATGCCCAGACTCAGGGTTTCTTTGACTCCCTGAGGAGACCTGGGCACTGCTTGAGGCTGGAGATGTGTGCTTTGGACCCTGGCAGCCACCAGAGGCACTGGCAGCTGCCAGGGTCCCATGCTGTGTTCTGTGACGGGGCAAGGTATGGGGATGGGGGTCACATTGGAGAAAGTGGGGCAGTGCCCAGGAAGCAGGGCACAGCCCCAATTCTGCCTCCACATCCCTCTTCTCCCCCCCATTCTCCTTCTCCTTGGGCTGCCTGTCTAGTCCCTGCTTCTCTTACATCTGACCCTCTTCGCCCCACTTCCTTGCAGGACTCTGCTCCCCAGCTCTTCCTGGTTTCATTGGGTGGTACGCTCTTCTCTCTTCTCTCTGTGACCTCCCTGACCCTGTTTTATTTGCAGGTTTTTGCCTCCTGACCAGCTCCATGCCCTGACCCATTCTTGTGTCTGAACTAAGGGGTTGGAGCACAGAGGTTCTGTGCCCAGGCCACTGGGGCTGTTGTGTCCTTGGGCATCTCATCTGTCAACGTCCCAAGAGCTTCCATGTCTGTAGAAGTGAGTGGGGCTGCACATTTTCCCCTCAAGGACATGATCCAGACACACGCCTCTGCCTTGTCCCCAGCAAGTCTCACCCAGCACCAGCTGCCACTTGAATGGCTCCCAAGTTGGACATTTTGTCTGTCCCTTGCTGCTGCTAATAGGACACGTTTTTTTGTTTCAGGACAGATCGCTGCGACCAGAGGAGATTGAAGGTAAAATTTGGCCCCTTGGAGTAAAGGGCTACTCGGCCTTCCAGGAAGGTGAAAGGGAGGTTGGTGGGAAGAGAGGCCTCCTGGGAACAGGACCTGGGACAGAGCAGGGCCTCTTCTGTGAAGTCAGCCACTGGCGGCGTGATCAGGAGGCAAGAGAAATAAATACCCCAGAGTCTTGGGAAGCGCCAGGTTTCATCTCTTCGAGCTGGTGGGGCCTTGGATTGCCTTTGCTCACAGAGGCTCTGCCGGTCCTGCCCCCAACCACATCCACTTTTGTTTGCTTCCCAGAGCTACGAGAGGCCTTCAGAGAATTTGACAAGGACAAAGATGGCTACATCAACTGCCGGGACCTGGGCAACTGCATGCGCACCATGGGCTACATGCCCACTGAGATGGAACTCATTGAGCTGTCCCAGCAGATCAACATGAACCGTGAGTCCCTCTTCTGGGCACCTCTGTCCCTTCTGGTTCTCGCCCTGGCAACCTTCTGCAGTCAGAAAGGCCTGGGTTTGCATCCTGTGTCCACTTCTTTCCAGCTCTGGTTTGGGGCAAACCTGCTCTGTGACCTGGGGGAAACCTCCGAGCCTCAGTTTCCTCACCTGTAAAACGAGGGATGTAATGTGGGAGTGACGCACAGGAAGTAAATGAAGGCATATGTGTAAAACAGCCTAATACCTGGCTCCCAGTAAGAATTGAACAGAGGCCTGCTATTATTATGTTTGTCTCTGTCTGGTTAGCAGATAAGGGAGGGGTTGGCAGTTCTATCAGTTCCCTAGTTGGAGATGGGGAATGAGTGGCTCAAGGGTGACCTTGCTCTCTCTTCTTTCTCTAGTGGGTGGCCATGTGGATTTCGATGACTTCGTGGAACTAATGGGGCCTAAACTCCTGGCAGAGACAGCAGATATGATTGGAGTAAAGGAACTGCGAGATGCTTTCCGAGAGGTAGCAGGCAATGGCAGGCAGAGGGTGGGTAGGCTGTTGGAATCACACCTCCAGGATGGCTACTTGAAAAGAGACAGGCCAGGCACGGTGGCTCACGCCTATAATCCCAGCACTTTGGGAGGCCGAGGTGAGAGGATTGCCTGAGCCTATGGGTTTGGGACCAGTCTGGGCGCCATGGTGAGATCTCATCTCTACAATAAATCAAGAAAAATTAGTCAGCACAGTGGCATGTGCCTGTGGTTCCAGTTACTTGGAAGGCTGAGGTAGAAGAATTGCCTGAGCTCAACCTGTCAAGGCTGTGGTGGCTGTGAGCATGCCACTGCACTCCAGCCTAGGCGATTGAGTGAGACTCCAACTCAAAAAAAAAAAGAAAGAAAGAAAAGAGGCCTTAGCTCCAAGTCCCAGAGCTGGGGAGCTTGGACAGAAAAGGGTCTCTGGTGAAGGGGGGCCCAATGACTCTGGAGCTCAGCCTTGGAATCTACTGCTCAACCTTGGGTTCCATATCAGAACGATCTTTCCCTCCTTCCCGTCTCTAGTTTGACACCAATGGTGATGGGGAGATAAGTACCAGTGAGTTGCGAGAGGCCATGAGGAAGCTCCTGGGCCATCAGGTGGGACACCGAGACATAGAGGAAATTATCCGAGATGTAGACCTCAATGGGGATGGACGAGTGGACTTTGAAGGTAGGTGGGGCTTGAAGTGGGAGAGAAGTGAGTCTGCAGTGGCCTCCATGGAGCCCTCTAACTGTGTATTCATCTTGCAACCCTCAATCCACCCTAACTTTCCATCTCCCTGGTCTACTAACCTCTCATCCCTCTATCTAGGCACCCCTTTAATCCACCTCCTAGCCCTACCCACACACATCTATTCATGCATCTGTCTGTCCATCTGCCTATTTATCCATCTGTCTTTCCATGTCTATCTCTCCATCTTTTCATCCATTCATCTCTTTGTTCAGATACCTGTTTATCCATTCTTCCATCTCTCTCTTTTTTTGTTGTTCTTGTTGCTAATGTTTATTTAATTTTAATTTTAAAGATGTGGGGTACAATTCAGGGTTGGGTATACAACTGGTCATTGTACAGGGAGAGTTTGGGCCTCACTTTGGTCCCGTGTCACCTGGTTTGAGCCATTCATCCATCTCTAAACAATAATTCATGTAACCATTTATTCATACGTTTATCTGTCCATTCTTGAATCTATTCATTCTTCTATACATTCACCCATGAATTCACCCACACATTCACCTACTTGGATACTTCTCTCTATGCATTCATGCTTCAGTACTTCCATTTATACACTCATATGTCTCGATTCATCTACCCATACTTCCACCCATCCTTCCATTGACCTATCCATCTGTCTCTTCAGTCATTTCCCCATCTATGTCCATCTACCCAATCATCCATTCATTCTTTTGTCCATCTGCCCCCATTCATCTCTGACCATCTATCTGTCTACCCATTCTTGCATCCATCCATGGTAGGTGTTTTCTCAACACCTCTCTCCTCAATTTGACACCCAGGATCCATAAGATCTGTGTTGTTGTTGTTTTGTAGAGACAGGCTCTCACTATGTTGCCCTGGCTGGTCTCGAACTCCTGGGTTCAAATGATCCTCCTGCCTTGACCTCCTCAAGTGTTAGGATTGTAGGTGTAAGCCACCATGCCTGGCCAGACTCCCTAAGATCTGAGCACAGCTTACCTCCCCAGCCACATGCCAACATTCCTTCACTCACACTCCACCAGAATGCTTGTAACCCATGAACCTGCTAGGCTCTTTAGGGTATGCTCATCTTCTTGCCAGGGGTCCTTTTATTCTGTTATTTACTTGGGCTAAGGTCTGTTAACTCAAAGGTCGCCTTCAAGACCCAGCAGTGGGACTACTTCCTCCAGCACTCTTTCATGGTTCCTCAGGCTGAAATCCACAGCGCTTCAGCCTCACCTGTTCTTCACACTGTCACTAACTGCTAACTAGAGTTGTCTTTCCACTTGACTCTGAACTTTGAGAGAAAAGCCCCATTTTTTAAATCTCTGCATTTTCTTTTTTTTTTTTTTGAGTTGGAGTCTCACTCTGTTGCCCAGACTGGAGTGCAGTGGCCGCTCCCGGCCACCGCAACCTCTACCTGCTGGGCTCCGGCGATCCTTCTGCCACA
>NW_007260039.1:283230-284862 GCF_000164805.1 Carlito syrichta | reverse complement strand
CTGAGGTGAGTGGATTGCCTGAGCCCGCGGGTTTGAGACCCGCCTGGGCAGGTGAGACCTTATCTCTACAATAAAATCAAAAAATTAGCCGGACGTGGTAGTGCACACCTGTAATTGCGGCTACTCGGAAGGCTGAGGCAAAAGGAAGGCTGAGGTGGAAGGATCACCGGAGCCCAGCAGGTCGAGGCTGCAGTGGCCGGGAGCGGCCGCTGCACTCCAGTCTGGGTGACAGAGTGAGACTCCAACTCAAAAAATAATAATAATAATAAAATAAAATAAAATAAAGATGAGATCCTTGAAACAAATTCACAAATACACTTTAAAAAAAAAGAATCAATATTTATAATACTTATCACTTACTGTTTACTTACTATGCACCAGTCATTGTATGAAATAGCTTTATATATATTATTTAATTCTCACGATGGATCCATAGATTGCACTATTATAACCTCGTGTTATAGATGAGGAAACTGGGGCTAAGTGAAGAAATATAACTTGCTCAAGATTGCTTGACTCTTTTTTTTTTTTTTTAATTAATCAATATTTTTCATTATGGTGTTGTGGGGTACAGTTAAGGGTTAGGTTTACAAGTACGTTTCATTCAGGCACACTGTTGATAAGAGGTGTTTCCCCGTCCCCAGACAGATATTTGCTGCCATTGATCCCATCTCCCCCCCACCCCCTGCATGGTTTCCCACTACTGTCAGTCATTTTCTTATGCTTGACTCTTAAGAGACAGAGCTGGGGCACAAGCCTTGGCCTGGAATTGTAACTACTGTGTAATTCTGTGCATGACACTATGGAATACAAAGAAAGAGTAAAATGTGAACTCTGTACTCCAAGAGCTTGCACTCTGAGCAGAAAGACAAGATAAACACGTGCCAGACTGTGAGTGTGTCCAGAACACAAAGGTTGGGAGGTTTTCTTTGGGGGAGTAGTTGGCCTTCAAGGGAGGGGGAGAGTATAGGGAGACAGAAAAAAGGGCTTTGCTACCGACAGATCTGGAAATCTCAGGTCACGCTCTGTCCAGGTGGTGCCCACCACAGATGACAGCCCTTCTCTGAGAGCCCAGCATCCCCCATTCATTCTACCAGGATGTATCATACACTTGCTGTGGGCTGAGACCTGCTTTCTGCCTTGAGGAACCCAAAACCAGCAAGGAAAACAAATGAAACAACAGTGTAGTCCATGCTGTGTTGGGGGGAGGACAGCAGGCTGTGATAGAGGGAGTACCTGTGCCAAACTAGTGGGAAGGATTAGAATAGACTTCCTGAAGAAGGTTATAAATGATTGGCACCCCAAAAGACGATAAGAGCCATCAGGTAAAAGAGACGTGCGGGGGGAGGGCAGGCGCAGTGGTTCATGCCTGCAATTCCAGCCCTTTGAGAGGCCAAAGTGGGAGGACTGCTTGAGCCTAGGAGTTGGAGGCCAACCTGGGCAACATAGTGAGAGCTTGTCTCTACAAAAAGTAAAAAAAATTAGCCAGGTGTGATGCTGCCTGCCTATAGTCCCAGCTATTCAGGAGGCTGAGGAAGAAGGATTGCTTGAGCCAGGAGGTTGAGGCTGTGACCATCTGCCACTGCACTCCAGCCTGGGTGACAGAGTGAGGCGCCTACGAAAAAAAAAAAA
>NW_007260039.1:272568-283210 GCF_000164805.1 Carlito syrichta | reverse complement strand
AAAAAAAAAAAAAAAAGAGGAGAGGGAAAAGAAAAAGAGAGAGAAGGGAGGGGTATTACCCAAATTAGTTGAAAACTTATGTCCACACAGAAACCTGCCCGCAGGTGTTTATAGCAGCTTTATTTGTAACTTTCAAAACTTGGAAGCAACCGAGGTGCCCTTTCAGTGGGTGAGAGGATAAATAAACTGTGGTACATCCGGATAGTGGAATATTAGTGCTAAAAAGAGATGAGCTATCTAGCCACGAAAGGACATAGTAAAGGGGGCGGGGCATCTTAAATGCATTATGCTAAGTAAAAGAAGTCAATCTGAAAAGGCTACATACTGTATGATTCCAACTCTATAACAGTCTGGAAAAGGCAAAACTATGGAGACAGTGAAAAGATCGGTAGTTGCCAGGGGGAGAGGGGAGGAAGGAATGACTAGGTGGAACACAGAGGATTTTTAGGGCAGTGAAACCATTCTGTATGACCCTGTAATAGTGGACACCTGTCATCAGACATTTGTCCAGCCCATAGAATGTCCAACACCAAGAGTCAACCCTCATGACACTGTGGACTCTGCGTGATAATGACGTGTCCGTGGCTGTTCATCAGTTGTAACGACTGTCCCATTCTAGTGCGGGAGGCTGATGTGGCGGAGGCTGTGTGCCGAGGGGCAGAGGGCATAGGGGAAATCTCTGTACTTTCTGCTTCATTTTGCCGCAAACCTAAAATGTTCTAAACAACGAAGACCAGGGAAGAAAAAAGAAGGGAGGGGACAGGTTGCAGGAAAGCTGAGCACAAAGTAGTGAAAAGGATGTCTGTATGGTTGGAGCATAGAGATTGGGGGCAAGTGTGAGAGATGTGGCTAGAGACGGCAGCTTGAACCAAATAAGTGAGGACCCTGGGGCTGCGTCAGGGCACTAGACACTTTCCAGCAGGGAGCTGTGGGAGGTTTATGCAGGGGTCAGATGTGCAGATTAGAAAGCTCTCGCTAGCTGCTGTGTAAAAGATGGATTGCGAGAGGCACAATGGATGTGGGGGACCAGCACTGACTCAGGGGCAGGAGCATGGGGAGGGGACTTTGGATAGCCCTGACTGCCGCTTTCTCCCCACCCACTTCTGTGCCCCCCCCACCAGAATTTGTCCGGATGATGTCCCGCTGAGGCTGCGAGGGTCCCTCCAGGACTGCCAAGCTCCCACAGGCGGGGAGAAGACCCAGAGCTCGCCTCACCCGCCATAGCCGCTGAGAGCTCAGGATGTACTGGCGGATGGGGCCTGCCTGCACCCCGGGGAGGTGCCCACCCCGGATCCCCACCCCTCCGCACTGTGAAAGACTAACTCCTGCAACTGGAAAGGGGGGCGCCCGCCGATGAGGAGGCCACAGTGCCAAGCCGGCAGAGGTCATGCCAGGCGCCAAGTGCCATGTACCCAGCTGTTGCTGGCTGGGTGGGCCAGGGAGCCCACCAGCAGACCCCACACAGCATGTCCGCCCCAGGGCAAAGCCTCTCGCTGCCCTCCTTAGCTCTGCACCCGTTCCAGCTCGCCTCAGCCCTGTTATCTCAGAACCAATAAAAATATTTCCAAGAGAAAGACAGCTGTGTTGGTTTTTGGTTCTTGGGCCTGGTGAGATGACACACATTTCCTGAGCACCAACTGCATGCCCAGAACTGGCTGAATATTCCTACATTCAGTGTGCATTTATTGAGTACCTATTATGTACCCAGGGACTTGCGTTCTCATTCATAGGTCTGCTAACTGAAAGGGAGACTGAGGGATGTAGTTGTTTAGCTGGGCACACAGCTGCCACAAACAAAATCAGGTTCTGTGAGAAGGGAAGCATCTAGCAGGGTCTGTACCCCTTCCTGACTTCCTGGAACATTCACACTGGTTAGGTAGATAGACATGACATAAGCGCATCACGCATGCTTACAAATTGTGATACTGCTATTAAGGAAAAATACAGGGACCTTTGACGAGATATGATAAGGAGGCCTGGCCTACTCTGGGGAGGTCAGGGAAGGCTTTCCTGAGGAAGTGATGACAAGGGTTTTGCCCTGAAGAAAATGCCAGTGTGTGTGAGGAGACAGATGTGGAAGGAGCTGCCATTCTCTGTTGAGTGGGAAGCAGATGTGTAGTGGCTAGGCCCTGGGTTTGCTTGCTGTGTGACTCCAGGCCAGTAGCATCCCCTCTCTGAACCTCATGTTTCTCAGATATAATGTGGGGATAATAAAGGATGTAGCCAGTGAACAGTGAGTGCTCTCAGGGCATGGCTTTGCACTGCACACCCCCAGGAAGTGCTATTCAGATCACAATGGAGTTGTGTAATATGGCAATATCAAATAGACCCATTATAGTCATTGTAGTTAGTTTCTATGCGTGAATTCTCAAAGGAGCCCCAAGAAGAAGTTTATGGGCAAAAGCTGCCCAGATTCTGTGACAGTCTTGCGGCATAACTTAGGCAGGTGTGTGGTATGGCTGGTGTACTCCAAGCTGTTGGCTCTCAAATTTTAGCATGTGTAAGAATCACCTGGAGGGTTTGTGAAGTCACAAATCTGGGCTCCACTGCAGTGATTCTGATTCTGTGTTTGGGGTGGGGTCCGTGAATTGCATCTCTAACAAGTTCCCAGAGGATGCTGATGCTGCCAGTCCATGGACCACAATCTGAATAGCACTGCTGTAAGTCCCAGACACAGGTGTGCCTCCAGCCAGCTGGGTGAGGCTGCAGGGTGGAAGGCTGGAGCTGGGAGACAGGCGGAGCATCTCCTACCCACTGTACTACAACAGAGGGAGAATCCTTGTTCTCAGACTTGGCAGGGAATGTGGGAAGGATTGTGGGCACCAGCCAGAGGCCCGGGTAATCCTCATGTCCCTGAGACCAGTGGGGCTCAGAGCTCCAAATACACTCTAATAATCCAATTCTGAGACTAAGCCCTTGGCTCTGTGCCCCACTAGGCAGGCTGCAGCCCTGCCTGCCCCGTATCAGTCTGGCTGTGCCCAGAGACTCCAGATCTACACTGTTTCAGAAATTCAGTGGCCTTGGAGAACAATTTGCAGAAAGAAGGCTTCTGTGGACATTTCTTCAGCTGGTAGGGTGAGCCACCAGGAGTGTCCCAGGGAGAGGATGTTCCCATTGTGTGGCCTCCTAAAAATTGGACATGGAAGCTATGATAAAGTAACTTAAGAATATAGCCAGGCCACTGTTCAGAGGCACCTTAATGCTTGGGGCAAGGAGATGCCCAGGGGCTCATTTGATTTGTTTTTTTTTTTTTTTTTTTTGAGTTGGAGTCTCACTCTGTCGCCCAGACTGGAGTGCAGTGGCCGCTCCCGGCCACCGCAGCCTCGACCTGCTGGGCTCCGGCGATCCTTCCGCCTCAGCCTTCCGAGTAGCCGGAATTACAGGCATGCGCTACCACGCCCAGCTGATTTTTTGATTTATTGTAGAGATGAGGTCTCGCTGTCCAGGCGGGTCTCGAACCCGCGGGCTCAGGCAATCCACTCACCTCAGCCTCCCAAAGGCGCAGGATTACAGGCTGAGCCACCGAGCCCGGCTTTGATTTGTTTTATACTTTGGGGTTCCCAGTAATATTGTTTGAAGAAAGGATTATGTGACTTTTCAAAGACCAAGATGCACTTCCCTAGGCAGAAATTCTTTCCATGATCTGTATTACTGCTTTACCACCTACGATGTCATCTTAGAAGAGCTCTTGCTGTCTGAAGGATTTTTTTTTTTTTTAGAGACAGGATCTTGCTTTGTCACCCAGGCTGGAATGCAGTGGCATGATGCAGCCTCAAACTCCTGGGCTCAATGATCCTCCCACTTCAGCCTCCTGAGTAGCTAGGATGACAGGTGTGAAACACCACACTTGGCTAATTTTTTAGTGGGGAGAGATAGGGTCTTGCTGTGTCGCCCACGCTGATCTCCTGGCTTCAAGTGACTCTTCTGCCTTTTCCTCCCAAATTGCTGGGATTATAGTCTTGAGCCACCGTGCCCTGTCTGAAAGATTTTAAACTGAGTCCAGTCACTGTAGCCTTGAAACTCATAAATTTCATTTCATTTGCTCATTCATGCATGCAAGCAACTGCTATGTATTGAACTTCTACTATGTACAAGGCCCAGTGCCAGGGTTCCTGTTTTCAAGGAGCTCAGACTCTATAGGGAAAATAGATTAGAAAACAGACAAAGCCAGGTGTGGTGGCTCACACCTGTAATCCCAGCACTTTGGGAGGTGGAGGCGAGAGTATTACTTGAACCCAGGGGTTCTAGACCAGCTTGGGCAACTTGGTGAGACCTCATTTCTACAATAAATCAAAAAATTAACCGGGTATGGTGGTGCACTTGGATACTTGGAAGGTTGAGGTGGAGGGAATGATCACCTGAGCCCGGCAGGCTGAGGTTGTGGTGCTGGTGAGCATGCCACTGCACTCCAGCCTGGGTGACTCAGAAAAAAAAAAAAAAAAAGACAACAGACAAGTGGGCTGGGTGTGGAGGCTCAACCCTGTAATCCTAGCTCTTTAGGAGGCTGAGGTGGGAGGACTGCTTGAGCCTAGGAGTTCGAAACCAGCCTGGGAAACAGAGTGAGACTTCATCTTTTTTTTTTTTAAGTTGTAGCCTCACTCTGTCACCCAGGTTGGAGAGCAGTGGCACGCTCCTGGCCACCACTGCTCGACCTCCTGGGCTCAGGAGATCCTTCCACCTCAGCCTTCCAAGTAGCTGGAACTACAGGCATGCGCCACCATGTCGGGTTAATTTTTTGATTTATTGTAAAGATGAGGTCCCGCCAAGTTGCCCAGGCTGGTCTCGAACCCGCGGGCTCAGGCAATCCTCTCACCTCAGCCTCCCAGAATGCTGGGATCATAGGCATGAGCCACTGCACCTGGCTGTGAGTCCTAATCTTTACCAAAAATAAATAAATAAATTAGCCTGAGGTGTAAGGATTGCCTCTGCCCAAGAGACAGGCTGTAGTGAGCTATGATCAGGCCTTTGCACTCCAGCCTGAACAACAGAGTGAAACCCCCAACTCAAAAAAAAAAGAAAAAGAAAAAAAGAAAGCAGGAAAGTAAGTAAGCAAAAAATAAAACAGACAAAGGGAACGGAGTAACCTAGGTGCTAGCCCTGACTAGGTTAGCCTATAGCAGTGAGTGCACATAAAAGGTACCCAATCCAATCTGGTGGAATGGGGGTGGGGAGGAAGAGGCAGATTTGCTAGGACCTGGAGGATCAGCAGTGCTTAGTCAGAAGAGGTGGGTGGGAGAGGGGTGAGTGTTTCTGGCTGAGGGAACAGAGCGTGCAAAAGCCCAGAAGTAAGGGAGAGTTTGGTACCTATGGGAAACTAAGCAGAATTCTGTCTGGAGGGAAGAGCAGAGAGGGGACACTCAGCAGGGAGGCAGGGCCCCATCCACTGCAGACCCTGGAGAGTGGAGAGGCTCAGATGGGAACTCTGAGAACCTGCCTTTTGGAGTCAAGTAGGCCCTCGACAGCAGAAACCCTGGTGCTATGAGGGGCTCGCCTTAGGGGTCGTATCTGTTCTGAAGACAGAAGAGAACTCAGGCAACTGAGCGTATCTGGGCAGTGCCCCCATAGCAATGTGGTTAAGAGTAAGAGCTCTCATCAAACACAGGAAAGCCAGGCTAGGCGCAGTGGCTCCTGCCTGTAATCCCGGTATTATGGAAGGCCAAGCGAGGAGGAGAGGATTGCTTGATACCAGCCTAAGAAACATAATGAAACTTCTTCTCTACAAAAAGCAAAAAATTAGCTGGGTGTGGTGGTGCACTCATATAGTACCAGTAACTTGGGAAGCTGAGGCAGAAGGATCACCTGAGCCCAGGAGGTTGAGGCAGCAGTGAGCCGTGATCATGCCACTGCACTCCAGCCTGGGTGACAGAGTGAAACACCAACTCAAAAAAAAAAAAAGAAAACCAGACATTGGATGTTCCTGGTGGAAGAACACACCGCAACCTGGGATCTTGCTGGAATCTGAGTCTGATCATGCCTTGAGATCCAGAGGTCAATTTGCATGAAATTCAGGGACAGAGGAACATATTGAGCCGTACCAAAAACCAGACCGAGAAACTCTACAGGTCAAACGCTTGGATTCTTCAACAGATAAATTCTAGGAAAAAGAAAAGGATGGAGGGAGAACTTGTAGATGAAAAGGTACTTAAAGGCCGGGCGCAGTGGCTCATGCCTATAATCCCAACACTTTGGGAGGCCGAGGTGAGAGGAGTGCCCGAGTCTGTGGGTTCGAGACCAGCCCAGGTAACTTGGCGAGACCGCATCTCTACAATAAATCATTATCTGGACATGGTGGCGTGTGCCTGTAGTTCCAGCTACTTGGAAGGCTGTGGCGGAAGGATCACCTGAGCCCAGCAGGTCAAGGCTGTGGTGGCCGGGAGCGTGTCAATACCCTCCAGCCTGGGGGACAGAGATTCCAACTCAAAAAAAAAAAAAAAGACAAGTGTAGGCTCAGACACTAGCTACTGGGTTCAAGTCCTGGCTCTGCCATTTATAAGCTGTGTTACCCCGGGTAAATTATAAGACCCTTTAGGGCCAGGCATGGTGGCTTACACATGTGATCTCAGCATTTAGAGGACTGATTGAGGCCAGGAGTTCGAGATCAACCTGGATAACATAGGGAGATCCTGTCTCTACAAAAAACAAAGCCAACAAAGCAAACCCCTCTTAGTCTCAGTTTCCTCATCTGTGAAATGGGGATGATATTATAGGGTTGTTTTTTAGTTCTTGATATTATTATTGTTGCTGTTGTTGTTATTCCCCAGTTGCCTACCATGGTCTCCAATGAGTCCCCATGCCTCAGTGATTCCCTCTCAAGGAAAGGAGAAGAGAAAGTCGGGCATGGCATTCTCTAATGGCTGTGGTAGACCCTCCCATTGACAGTGGTAAGATAATCACAGCTTAAATCTAGGACCTGGCGCTAGACCAGGGCATGGCTGTCTGCATTGCATGACCCTGCAGAGCTGCCCTGATCTTGTTGTGCCTGTGGTTCAGATTATAGGGCTAGACTATCACCTCAGCCCCCTGGATAGGCCTGCAATCTGCTCCTGCTCTCCAGCTTATATATATCTTTCTTAGAAAGGAGACAAAATGTCTGCGTATCAGGATTAAGGCATGGGCTTTGATGTAACAAAGACCCCAGACCTGCCACTTAAGGGAATGAAAGAATGTGTGTGTACAGGATATATGTTAAGGGAGTTCTTCTCTGAGCCTCGTTATTTATTATTAATGACAATAATTGCAACTACCTGGTGGGGTGGTTGTGAAGAAATAACCCATGTAGAATACTTCGTGGAGGGTGTGGCTCAGGTCTTCACATATGCTGTACTTTTTGCCTGGGATGCTTTTCCCTGCACTCTTTGAATAACTGGATCCTTTCATTTCTTGGGTCTGAGCATAAATGTTTACTTCTCTGCTTACCTACGGAAGAAAATCACCACTACAGCTCATTTATATTCTTCAGAGCATATATGAAATGTATGGTCTGATATATTTATTGTATTATAGTTATTATATATATATACATATATATATATGTTTTTGAGTTGGAGTCTCACTCTGTTACCCAGACTGGAGTGCAATGGCCACTCCTGGTCACCGCAGCCTCAACCTGCTGGGCTCCGGTGAACTTTCCACCTCAGCCTTCCAAGTAGCTGGAACTACAGGCGAGCGCTACCACACCCGGCTAATTTTTTATTTGTTGTAGAGATGAGGCCTCGCCAAGTTGCCCAGGCGGGTCTCGAACCTGCAGACTCAGGCAATCCACTCACCTCGGCCTCCCAAAGTGCTGGCATTACAGGCTGAGCCACCGAGCCCGGCCAATATTATAGTTATTATATTATAACACATTTTTATCTGCTTATTGTTTAGTGCCCCCTGTCCCTCACTAGAATGTAAAAATGTAAACTACATGTTGGTGGAGACCATTTTTACCATGTTCACTGCCATAGCTCCAGTGTCTAGTAGACACTCAGCAATCATGAATTGTATAAATGAACAAAATCTGTGAATGAATAAATAAAATATTGATTTCCTTCTGTGTCATTTGTCCCCACTGACTGACTTGTGAGGAACACAGGGGCAAGGGTCTTGTCCGGCTTGTTCTCTGCTGTTCCTCCTGAACCCTTGCATGACTTGGGCACTTATTACGTGCTCAATAAACACTCATTATGTAGCTATGAGGCTCAGGGTGCAGAGAGTGGCAGCCATTTGTGACCACTGCTCTCAGGTGCAGAAAGGGCTCCAGGCCCTATGCTTGGTAACTCTTTTGACCTCAGGTCTCCCTCTGCTCCAATGCTGGGCTGTGTTGGGTTGTTTCATATGCTACAGGGATCTCAAAGTCACCGGCAGTACCATGGAATGGGAAAAAAGACAATCTGGGACAGACTCAGATTCTAGACCTTGATCATCCATTTATAGTTTTTGAGATTTTTTTTTTTGAGTTGGAGTCTCACTCTGTCGCCCAGACTGGAGTGCAGTGGCCGCTCCCGGCCACTGCAGCCTCTACCTGCTGGGCTCTGGCGATCCTTCCACCTCAGCCTTCCGAGTACCTGGAATTACAGGCGCGCGCTACCACGCCCGGCTAATTTTTTGATTTTTTATTGAAGAGATGAGGTCTCGCCTGCCCAGGCGGGTCTCGAACCCGCGGGCTCAGGCAATCCACTCACTCAGCCTCCCAAAGGCGTGGGATTACAGGCTGAGCCACCGAGCCCGGCAGTTTTTGAGATGTTATGCCAATTGCTGAATCCTCCGTTTCCTCATCTGTTCAAAGAGAGATAATAGGTTGGGCATGGTGACTCACAAAATGAGACTCCATCTTTACAAAAAAAAAAAATTAAAACTAGCCAAGCATGGTTGTGTGTACCTGTAGTCCCAGCTACTTGGGAGGCTGAGGTGGGAAGAGCACTTGGACCCAGGAATTCAGGGCTGCAGTGAGCTATGATTGTACCACTACACTCTAGCCTGGGTGACAGAGTGAGACCTTGTCTTTAAAAAAACAAAACAAAATCAAAACCGAAAACAGAGATAATCAGAACAATAGCAACAATATCAATATATGAGGGGACTCCTCAAAACCTGAAATGTATTTATAAAATATTGTGTATTTATTCTTATATGTTCGCTTGTTTATTTACTTATTTATTTTTTGAGTCAGAGACTCACTCTGTCACCCAGGCTAGAGTGCAGTGACAACACTCATGGCTACCACAGCCTCAGTCTGCTGGGCTCAGTCAGGCAACCCTTCCACCTCAGCCTTCCAAGTAGCTGGAACTACAGGCATGTGCTACTGCACCCGGCTAATTTTCGATTTATTGTAGAGACAAAGTCTCGCCAATTTGCCCAGGCTGGTATCAAACCCCTGGGTTCAAACAACCCTCTTACCTCCACCTTCCAAAGTGCTAGGATTACAGGCATGAGCCACCGCACCCAGCTATTCTCATATGTTTCAACTTCAGTCACCTTCAAAATAGTCTCCGTTTGATACAATACACCTATTGAGACGCTTTTTCCACTGCTCAGATCAGTTTTAGAACTTGTCGATTTTGATGCCTTTTAGTGCTTCTACTGTTTTCTGTTTCACTTCTTCCATATCAACAAAACGTTTCCCTTCGAGGACTTTTTTCATCCAAGGAAACAAAAGAAGTTGATTGGGGGTGAGATTGGGTGAATAGGGAGGGTGGGACACAGGATTCGTGCCATTTTTGGTCAAGAACTGCAGAACACCCAGCACGATGTGGGCAGGTGTGCTGATAAATCACCTATCATGAAATGGGCAAGTATGTTCAAAGGATATATAAAAACAATTCACTGAAGCCAAATGCAGTCTTTCACAACAATGCTAGCTAGTATACTGTTGCTGATGGGTTCCTAGAACACTTACCAAATGGGGGAAGCCCTGTACTACAAGGAGCCTGCCCTCCAAAAAAAATTCTGGGTTTTTTTGGGGTCCCCCCTCGTATCTG
Source organism: Carlito syrichta (assembly GCF_000164805.1). Lineage (NCBI taxonomy): Eukaryota > Metazoa > Chordata > Mammalia > Primates > Tarsiidae > Carlito > Carlito syrichta. The sequence goes on along the minus strand of NW_007260039.1, from coordinate 273,251 downwards.
CTCCACAGGGTTTTAGTGATCAGGTCAGGTAACAGATTTCAAATCCCAATACACATTGGATAGTCCCATACGCATGTGTGTGTTTATATTAGTAGCTAAAAATTCATTTTAAAAAATTGTATGTATTTAACATATACACCATGATGTTTTGATATAGTAGCTACAATTTCTTGAAACAGCCATTAAGAGCCAAATCCTAGGGTGAAATAGGAGTCTGGGGAGAGACTGCTGGGTGTCTTCTAACCTCTGTTCTTTCCATGTTCCTTAGTAATAAAAACTCTCAATTCCTATAACACTTTCAATCAAGATTACATTTCCCAGCCTCCCTTGCAATTAGGTATGGCTTTGTGCCCACATTCTGGCTAATGGTATATGTCTTAGTCTTTTTTGTGTTGTTATAACAGAATACCTAAGACTGGGTAATCTATAAACAGTAGAAGGTTATATGGCTCATGGTTCTGTTATGGTCTGAGTAATGCTCGGCTGCTCCCCTTGATACCAGTAAATCAAAGGGGCAGGGAACTGGTAGAAAGAAGTTTAATTCTGTGTTTGAATCCAGGGAGCAGAGCTGGACTCAAGGTCTTTCAAAATGGTTCTGCTCATCCTCCAGCTTTTACAGTTCACTTTTATAAGTCCAGAGTTGTTAGTACCTATACATTAGCCACGTGACCAGCAGAGCATTG
>NW_007260039.1:259594-272548 GCF_000164805.1 Carlito syrichta | reverse complement strand
CTTCCTTCCTTCCTTCCTTCTTTCTTTCTTTCTTTCTTTCTTTCTTTCTTTCTTCCTTTCGTCTCATTGCTACCCAGGCTGGAGTGCAGTGGCTCAATCAAGACCACCGCAGCCTCGACCTATTGGGTTCTGGCAATCTTTCCACCGCAATCTTCCAGGTAGCTGGAACTACAGGCACATACCACCACACCTGGTTAAGTTTTTTATTTATTGTAGAGATGAGATCTCTCCAAGTTGCCCAGGCTGATCTCAAACTCTTGGGCTCAGGCAATCCTTTCACCTCCACCTCCCAAAGTGTTGGGATGACAGACGTGAGCCACCGCTCCCGGTATTTACGTTTTCTTACATACACACAAACACATCACTGTATGTGTCAGGGACTAAAAATCTCAATCCTTAGAAAGTGTGCTGCTGTGTGTTGTTGGAACTGAAGGACTGGGATATTTGGAGTAGGCACACTGTGGATTTTGTGATGTTCCTTCCAGGTCCCCAATCAATGAAAGTTTTGTTTCTCCAGTCACTGGGAGTGCTGCCAGCAGACAGTCCCTTAAGGATTGCCTCTGGTTCAGAAAGCCCACTTGCACATGATCATGCCCTTCCCTGGGAGAGACATCTTTAAGGAATGTCTTGTGCAGGAGTGCAGTATGAGGTAGAGTTATGAAGGAGTTCATCTTGGTCAAACTCGGCACTACACTGACGGATCATTCTATCTCTGTAGCATCCTGTGCAGTTGTCCAAGACTCTGAAAATGGACAGACATCATGGATTTAGTTCTCCCTAGAGTAGTCATCAATATTTCATGATCTGTGGAATATGAAAGTATGAGAATGTCTCCTTATTCCACTTGCTGCAACACATTCACAAAGATGCCCACACATACCCACACATATTATAAAATATCAGACTGGAACAATAACTGTAATGTATTTTACTAAAATATGTGTCATATTATTTACTATATGCTTACACTGAGATTTTTAAGATATGCTTTATTTTTTAATTTTAAATTTTTTTTTTTTTGAGTTGGACTCTCACTCTGTTGCCCAGACTGGAGTGTAGTGGCCGCTCCCGGCCACCGCAGCCTCGACCTGCTGGGCTCTGGCGATCCTTCCTCCTCATCCTTCCAAGTAGCCGGAATTACAGGCATGTGCTACCACGCCCGGCTGATTTTTTGATTTATTGTAGAGATGAGGTCTCGCTGCCCAGGCGGGTCTCAAACCTGCGGCTCAGGCAATCCACTCACCTCAGCCTCCCAAAGGCGCGGGATTACAGGCTGAGCCACCGAGCCTGGCTTCTCATAGCTTTTAACGGTAGGGCCCAGCAGAAGTGGTAATCAAGTTTGCCATAGAGTAAAGGGAGTTTACAAGGTCTAAGACATCATGCATTACACAAAAGTTATACAAATCACAAAACTTATGATTACATTGATACAAAAGTTATACAAACAACAAGGCTGACGATTACATTGATACTATCTTATTCAAACTTATAACCACTCAGAAAAAGGGAATAAAAGGAGATTTGCAACTTTCAGCTGATTGGGCATAGACTACAGGGAAGTCAAGGATCCCCTGAAGCTACTTACTGGGAGTGCATAGGTGGTAAGGGGAAGTGCACGTTTTATTAGCTCTCAGGAATATTATTCAGAAATGTACAGGAGCACCTGTGCCCTTGCCATGCCCTTCTCTAGGGGCTGTGACAATATGGACAGACATTCACAGGTCTCTGTATCAGTTCTGGAGGCTGGGAAGTCCAAGGGCATGGTGCTGGCATTTGGCAAGGACCTTCATGCCCTGTCATCCTATGACAAAAGGAAGAAGGGCAAGTGAGGATGAGAGTGAGTGAGCAGGGGCCAAGGACGTTTATAACAAAGGCAGTCTGATTCTCTCCAACAGTAATGACATTAATCCAGTCATGGCAGTGCTCTCCTGACCTAATCACTTCTCATTAGGATCTACCTTTCAACATTCAACATTGCATTTGAATTAAGTTTCCAACACTGAACTTTGGGGCATTTACACCATAGCAGGATAAAAGCAAGTGTGTGCAACTACTGGGAAGTGTCCTACCTAAAGGGAGGGACCTGGCCTCCTTTGCCTTATTTCCTCTTTGCTGGCTGAAATGTAGCTTTGATGCCAGGAGCTGAAGCAGCCATCTTAGACCATGAGAAAGAAGTCAGTGTGGAGAATGCTGGAACAACAAATAGAGCAAGCCTGAGTACCTGACACCTTTCGGAAGCACCTGAAAAGCCCTAGAGTGCTCACTTCAGACTCCATTATAAGACAGATTAAAACAAACAAATCCCCACACCAAAAAAAAAAATCTTCTGTGTCATTTAAGCCATTATTCCTTTGAATTTTTCTGGTACTTGCAACCAAATTTAAATATAAACAAATTGCCCTCCATAAAATTTACCAGGTATGTGTCAGGTATTCTATTAAGAATAGAATTCAGCCGGGCTCGGTGGCTCAGCCTGTAATCCCGCACCTTTGGGAGGCTGATCCTGCGCCTTTGGGAGGCTGAGGTGAGTGGATTGCCTGAGCTCGCGGGTTTGAGACCCGCCTGGGCAGCGAGAGCTCATCTCTACAATAAATAAAAAAATCAAGCTGGGCTCGGTGGCTCAGCCTGTAATCCCGCGCCTTTGGGAGGCTGAGGTGAGTGGATTGCCTGAGCCCGCGGGTTCGAGACCCGCCTGGACAGCGAGACCTCATCTCTACAATAAATCAAAAAATCAGCCGGGCGTGGTAGCACATGCCTGTAATTCCGGTTACTTGGAAGGCTGAGGCAGAAGGATCACTGGAATCCGGCAGGTCGAGGCTGTGGTGGCCGGGAGCGGCCACTGCACTCCAGTCTGGGCGACAGAGTGAGACTTCAACTCCAAAAAAACCAAACAAACAAGAATAGAATTCTACTAAGGCTTTTAAAAATAATAACTCATTAATTCTCATAAAAACTTAATGAGATAAGAACATGGTTTCTCACATTTTACAGGTAAATTAGACACTTCCTGGAAAAGAGGAGGGAAACAGTTCTTTTTTTTTTGAGTTGGAGTCTCACTCTGTCACCCAGACTGGAGTGCAGTGGCCGCTCCCGGCCACCGCAGCCTCGACCTGCCGGGCTCCGGCAATCCTTCCGCCTCAGCCTTCTGAGTAGCCGGAATTACAGGCACGTGCTACCACGCCTGGCTAATTTTTTTATTTATTGTAGAGATGAGGTCTCACCAAGTTGCCCTGGTGGGTCTCGAACCCGCGGGCTCACGCAGTCCACTCACTTCAGCCTCCCAAAGACGTGGGATTACAGGTTGAGCCACCGAGCCCGGCTGCACCTCACCTCTCAAATTGCTGGGACTACAGGATTGAGCCACTGAGGCCAGCCTAAAAAATAATTAAAAAAAAAAGATTTGATTCCTGATCTCATGGAGATTATAGTCCATTACAGTAGCCACTGGCTATATGTGGCTATTTCAGCTTAATTAATTAAAATGAAATAAAAATTTAGTTCCCTAGACATAGTAGCCACATTTTATTTGTTCAGCAGCCACAGGTGGTGCATATATAGTACATTTCTATCATGGAAAAAGTCCTGGCAAATAAACTGGCTGTTTACAATCCAGTGTGCAAGCACTGGCTGTATTATTCCTTCTTGTTGCCTTCCTAATGTGCCCAGCTCTAGGAAAGAGATGGGAAAGAATAAAGCAGCTGCCTTATTTATGTGGTATTTCTAGGCACTTATTAAGTCCTTTTTATTTATCATCAAACTTCATCTATGCAACAACCTCATTTTGCAAGTGAGAAAACTCTGGTTCAGAGAAGGATCGTTACACACCAAGCTTATACTTATAATAGATAATAAGGACTGTCTTGGTATTCATGACTCCAATAAATTGTGTCCTTAACACAATGAAGAGAGTCTGGGAGATGATAAAAAGAGCTAATAAACCGGGCTCGGTGGCTCAGCCTGTAATCCTGCGGCTTTGGGAGGTTGAGGTGAGTGGATTGCCTGAGCCCGCGGGTTCGAGACCCACCTGGGCAGCGAGACCCCATCTCTACAATAAATCAAAAAAAAAAAATCAGCCGGGCGTGGTAGCGCATGCCTGTAATTCCGGTTACTCAGAAGGCTGAGGTGGAAGGATCGCCGGGGCCCAGCAGGTGAGGCTGCGGTGGCCGGGAGCGGCCACTGCACTGCAGTCTGGGTGACCAAGTGAGACTCCAACTCAAAAATAAAATAAAATAAAATAAAGAGCTAATAAGCCGGATATGGGGATGCATGCATATAGTTCCAGCTACTTGAGGGGGCTGAAGAGGGAGATCGCTTGAGCCCAGGAGTTCGAGTCTACCCTGGACAACATAGCAAGACTCTGTCCCTAAAAAGTAAACAATAAGCCGGGCTTGGTGGCTCAGCCTGTAATCCAGTGCTTTGGGAGGATGAGGTGAGTGGATTGCCTGAGCCCGCGGATTCAAGACCTGTCTGGGCAACTTGGTGAGACCTCATATCTACAATAAATCAAAAAATTAGCCAGGCGTGGTAGCGCGCGCCTGTAGTTCCAGCTACTCGATAGGCTGAGGCGGAAGGATCGCTGGAGCCCAGTAGGTCGAGGCTGTGGTAGCCGGGAGCGGCCACTGCACTCCAGTCTAAGTGACAGAGTGAGACTCCAACTCAAAAAAAAAATGTAAACAATAAAAACAGCCAACATATACATATAGAATGCTTACAATGCTGTGTAAGGCACTTTCCTGAAACTTGTTTTGTATTATTCTCATCCCAACCCTAGGAGGTGAAGGTTGTTATCACCTCATTCACAGGCAGATAAACTGAGATGCAGAAGGGAAGTGACTTGCCTAAGGCCCCCCAGAAAGGAAGGTGCTTGCTTTTTCTGTCCTCTGCTTCAACCATGTAGAGCCTGCCTGACTTCTTCCCCGTGACTCATATCCTCCTGGGGGAAGCAAAGTTCATTTACCCTCCCGTGAAGTTGGAGACCCAGCCAGGTTTCTCAGTTCAAGTTGCCCACTAGGGATCAGGACCAGGAGATATGGTGGGCTGGCTCTCTGCCTCTCTGGGTGGCTTTGGTCCTCCTGTGGGCTAATTCCCAGAAGCCCAAGGCACAGAAACTTAGCCTTGGGACCAGACCACCCATCTCAGAGTCCCAAGGTTGGCGGGCCTGGCCAAGCAGAAGGCGGGGCTGGTTCCCACCCCTGCTCTGTGTTTACCTTTTGAACTTTTATTGTGAGCTTATCTATAAGGGGGAAAATATCCCATAAACTTAAAATAGGCAAGACTTAATTAATAGCATGCTTTGTTCTTCTGATCTTTATCTGTACAGGAAGATACACCCCTTTTCAGTTTTGTAGGTCAAGGTGAAATTGCCTCTGGGGGCTTGAAAACAGCTGCTCCATCTTCCACTTTTGAACTCTGGCTCCCTTTGGCTCCTCCCTCGCTTGGGTTTTTCCCAACTCCTTAGCTTGAGTACTTCACCAAAGCCTTTTCTATTTATCAGATTGCCAGCATTATATGTTATAATTATTTCTTCATATATGAATAATAGTTACCGTGTACTTCAATGGGCCATGCACTCTGTCAAGGGCTGCTAACAGTTCTACATGATAGGTCTTCTAATTATATCCATTTGAAAGCTGTGGATACTGAGGCTCAGAGAGGAGAAATTTACTTTTCAAAGGCCACACACCTCTAAGAAGTGAAGTTAGGCTTTGAATGCCCTGAAACACCCACAATTATTATTTATTGGGCGCTTAGCTATGATCCTTAGTTTTTTTTTGTTTTTGTTTTTTTTGAGTTGGAGTCTCACTCTGTCACTCAGACTGGAGTACAGTGGCTGCTCCCAGTCACTGCAGCCTTGACCTGCTGGGCTCCGGCGATCCTTCCGCCTCAGCCTTCCAAGTAGCTGGAACTACAGGCACGCGCTAATTTTTGATTTATTGTAGAGATGAGGTCTTGCCAAGTTGCCCTGGCAGACCACGAGCTCAGGCAATCCACTCACCTCAGCCTCCCAAAGCACGGGATTACAGGCTGAGCCACCGAGCCTGGCTGATCCTTAGTTTTTAAAAACACATTCTTTTTATTTTTCTTGTAAAAGTATATCTTTTTGGCCAGGCTTGGTGGCTAAGCCTGTAATCCCAGAACTTTGGGAGGCTGAGGCGAGTGGATTGCCTGAGCCCGCAGGTTCGAGACCAGCCCAGGCAACTTGGCGAGACTGCATCTTTACAATAAATCAAAACTTAGCTGGGCATGGTAGCCAGCACCTGTAGTTCCAGCTGCTTGGAAGGCTGAGGCAGAAGGCTCGCCGGAGCCCAGCAGGTCGATGCTGGGGTGGCTATGGGCATGTCCCTGCACTCCAGCCTGGGCAATGGAGTGAAACTCCACCTCAAAAAAACAAAAAATAATTTTGTTTTTTGAGGTGGAGTCTCACTGTGTCGCCCAGACTGGAGTGCAGTGGCACACTCCCGGCCACCGCAGCCTCAACCTGCTGGGCTCCGGCGATCCTTCCGTCTCAGCCTTCCAAGTAGCTGGAACTACAGGCGCGTGCTACCATGCCCGGTTAATTTTTTGATTTACTGTAGAGATGAGGTCTAGCCAAGTTGCCCAGGCGAATCTCGAACCCCGCGGGCTCAGGCAATCCACTCACCTCGGCCTCCCAAAGCGCGGAATTACAGGTTGAGCCACCGAGCCCGGCTAAAAAATAAATTTAAAAAGGTATAATTTTTTATTTCTCACAATCCTACAAGGTAGTGTACAATTATTCTATTCCACAGATGAGGAAACCGAGGTTCAGAGAGGTGAATTCATTTACCCAAAGTTACATAGTGATCAGTGGTGGAGCTGTGATTTGCATCAAGTTGTATCTAATAGGTAGCCAGGCTCAGAGGAAAAGTAGTAGATTAGAAGCCAGAAAACCAGATTTTGGTTGTTCATTGTGTAACTTTGGGCAAATCACTTAACTTTTCTGAGCTTTAGTTCCTCATCTGCAAAATGAGGGCACAGCCTATTTTCTAACTTGTTGAGGTGGCTATGAGCATCAAAGGGGTGGGAACCAATGATTATTGAGAATTTGCTCTGTCAAGGCTTAGGTTTATGTACTTATCTTAGTTTTGAATGAAATTATGGTGAATTTTATCTTTTAAAAATTATCTTGGCCAGGCTTGGTGGCTCAGCCTGTAATCTCAGCACTCTGGGAGGCCCAGAAGAGAAGGTTGCCTGAGCCCAGGGGTTGGAGACCAGCTTGGGCAACATGATGAGATCCTGTCTCTGCAAAAAATAAAAAAATTAGGCAGGCATGGTGGTGCGTGCCTGTAGTTCCGGCTACTTGGAAGGCTGAGGTGGAAGGATCGCCTGAGCCCAACCGGTTGAGGCTGTGGTGCCCAAGAGCGTGCTACTGCATTCCAACCTGGGCACCAGAGTGAGACCCCAACTCAAAAAAACCCCAAAAATACAAAAGACAGAGGTAGGGATTGGAGTGATGAAACCACAGGCCAGGGAATGCATGCTGGGGAATGCTTAGAGTCACCAGAAAGTAAGAGGTAGGGAAGGAAAACAAAGAAAGAAGTCTCTCATTTAGTCCTTATAACAGTGATTTGCATTTTAGGAGAGAGGAGACAGAGAAAAAGGGAGTGATATGGCTGAGAAGTCACTGAGAAAGGAATTGAACCCAGTTCTGTCAGTCCCCCAAATATTGGTTCCTTTCACTCCACAGAGGACAAGTCTTCCATCCTGAGAGAATGTTGGAGGGTTTGAAGAAATGTTTGCATAAAAACAACCCTAGCTGAAGGAGGTGAGATGCAGTCATTCAAAGTTCTGACCTTCCACAGCAGGTAGGAAAAATTGGAGGCTGGATCCTAAAGTTGCCATTGTCAAAAGAGAAATGGCCTGAGCTGTGTCACCCTTCTCAGCTTTCCCAGGGCTCAGACCGCCTGCCTGTTCTGATAGCAGACCTGGGGCTATCTGGGTTCCACTCTAGGTCAATGCCTTCAGATCTAATCCAGCCCTTAGGTCAGGCCCTCTAGTCTGGCTTGAGATCCTAACCCTTTTGTCTCCTGTCCCCACCACCCTCCCAGGCCTAGATCCTGTGCCTGGTACCCTCTCAGCTGCTAGAAATTTGACTCCCCCACCACAGCCCCCTATTGTCCTCAGGAGACTGCCCCTGAGTCAGGCTCTCTCGGATAAGACCCCGTTTTGTAGGTACCAATTTTTGTCCACAGGACTAGTCCCTGTCTACTGAAAACTGCCATCCCTTGTCCCTCTGGGCTTCAGTTTCCTCAATTATACAATGGTGACAGTAAGTGAGGGAGCTTTCACAGGACATAAGAATTTCTTAAGAGAAGGAAAGATAAAGGGCTTTGTGACTGAGGGACCCAGTATTCTGTTAGGAAATTCCCTGTTAAATGATACCACAAATTTCACTAGCTCCATGACAACTGGGTATAGTTTACACAAGAAACTGTCATCCTCAAAGAGCACATAGTCCTTCAGTGGAAAGGGGTTTGAGGAGGTTGTAATTTCAGTGATCTTAGCTCTAGAGGCATTCCTAAAAGCATAGATCTAGCCATCTTTTACAGTACAACATGCAGGTACAAATGGCAGAAAGTAAGAAAGAGTTTTTCATTTCAGGATAACAATCTGTTGAGTACTTGGCTTGTGCTGGGCACTAATCTGTCAAAAATAAAATCAGATCAAGCTAAAATTTCGAGAGTTTATTGTGCACATAAAAGAACAGTCTGTGAACTGGGAGACTACAAGTTGAGACTGGAAAGAAATCTGAATTTACAGCAGTTATAGCATCCTTCATAAAGGATAAAGGAGGAAATGTTTTGACCCTTTTCATTGACCATCATATATTCTTTTTTTTTTTTTTTTTTTTTGAGTTGGAGTCTCACTCTGTCGCCCAGACTGGAATGCAGTAGCTGCTCCCAGTCACTGCAGTCTCGATCCTTCTGCCTCAGCCTTCCAAGTAGCTGGAACAACAGGCACGCACTAGCACGCCTGGCTAATATTTTGATTTATTGTAGAGATGAGGCCTCACCAAGTTGCCCAGGAGGGTCTTGAATCCGTGGGCTCGGGCAATCCACTCACCTCAGCCTCCCAAGGCGCAAGATTACAGGCTGATCCCGGCTGACCATCATATATTGTAAGGCAAACAGAGCTGTTTAAGCTGATTTACCTATAGCTGATTGGTTTAATTCCATTGAATCATACTAGTAAGGTCAAAAAACTTGTTTGTTTTTTGTTTATGTTTAGAGTCAGCATTTTGGGGAAATCAGGACTATTTAACTTTTGATTACATGGCTGAAGGTGGTTGGTCTTGCAGTGGCTAAACTGTGGTATCAATTTTTATTTACTTAACAATTCTAAAGACTGTTACATGCATTGCCACATTCTCCTCCTCTTCCTACTTTGGCATATTACTTTTTTTTATTTTATTTTTTTGAGTTGGAGTCTCACTCGGTCACCCAGACTGTAGTGCAGTGGCCACTCCCGGCCACCGCAGCCTTGACCTGCTGGGCTCCGGCGATCCTTCCGCCTCAGCCTTCCGAGTAGCCGGAATTACAGGTGCGTGCTATCACGCCCGGCTAATTTTTTTATTTTATTGTAGAGATGAGGTCTCGCCTGCCCAGGCGGGTCTCGAACCCGCGGGCTCAGGCAATCCACTCACTTCAGCCTCCCAAAGGCGTGGGATTACAGGCTGAGCCACCGAGCCCGGCTGCACCTCGCCTCTCAAAGTGCTGGTACTACAGGATTTTTTGATTTATTGTAGAGATGAAGTCTCGCTGGCATATTACTTTTTACTTGTCACGTCTACTTTCTGAAATCATGTGCCACATGATATTTCCATCAACAACAAATCACTTTTATACAACAATGGTTCCATAAGATTATAATACCATGTTCTTACTGTAGCTTTTCTATGTTTAGATACACAGATACTTACCACTGTGTTACAGTTGCCTGCAGTATTCAGTACACGCTGTACAGGTTTTTAGCCCAGGAGCAATAGGCCACACCATATAGCCTGGGTGTGTAGTTGGCTATCCCATCTAGGTTTGCGCAAGTTCACTCTATGATGTTCGTACAATGACAAAATCACCCAGTGACACATTTCTCAGAACATATCCCTGTCACACTGAGCAATGCATGAGTGTATCTCTATTTCATAATTGAGGAAGCTAAAACTCAGAGAAGTATATCACTTGCCCGAAGCCACACGGTGGGTAAATGGTGGAACTGGGTGTGGAATTCAGGCAGTCTGGCTCAGTCTCATACTCAGATCCCATGCCCTACTTCCAGGATCTCAGAATTTTTGTTTCGCTGAAGAGACAGTGAATCCATGAGCTGCTGGATCTCAAAAACAGACCAGGCTTCTTGGTACAGGGATGGCCCAACGAGGAATGGAATCTGAAGAGTCCAGAGAATGCTAAGCAGGTATCCTTTTCATTTCCTGGATGACAGAAGAGCTGGGGGACTGAGAGAAGGCTTAAGGTTAGGTCTTTGAGGCCTCCCCAAAGGTTTAATCCATTTTTTGTGATTGTTTCTCCTGCACTAGACTGCCTTGAGAATAAAAAAATCATGAGCCCCTGGAGACAGTGTGGTATGTGGCTGGGACATGGGCTCTGTAAGCCAGTTGCCAGGGAAGGGAGGAAGCCCTTATCTCTACTTTGTATCACTGTTTGCTATTTGCTCCATGCTCAGTATGGAGTTGTCAGTATCCTTCAAAGATGACAGTTTCAGAGAGAGGAGAATAGATTTAGAAACTCCAGTACAGGGCCCCAGACACATCGTGGGGGGGAGAAACATGTTTATGAGAGGAAGCAAGGCCAGATTCTTGCAAAAGAGGGGGAAAAAGTAGGAGGGGCCAGGCATGGTGGCTCATGCCAATAATCCCAGCACTTTGAGAAGCTGAGGTGGATGAATTGCTTGAGCTCAGGAGTTCGAGACTAGTCTGGGCAACATAGTGAGACCTCGTTTCTACAAAAACAAACAAAATCTAACCAGACGTGGTGGAGCGCGCCTGTAGTCCTTGCCACTGGGGAAGCTTGAGGCAGAAGGATTCCTCAAACCGAGGAGGTCAAGGTTATGGTGAGCCGTCATTGCGACATTACACTCCAGCCAGGGTAGCAGTGTGACCCTATCTCAAAAAAAAAAAAAGAAAAAAGAAAAAAGAAAAAAATTTGGGGCATGGGTGATTTAAAAGTCTATGATTCTCATGAGGGACCCCAGATGTGTTTTTGCTCATTGCCTAGCAGGTAGCAGGCAGGGTTGTCAGATAAAATACAGGAAGCCCAGTTAGGTTTGAATTTTAGATAAACAATGGATTATTTTTTAGTATAAGTATGTCCCATTCGTCTATCTGAAATTGAGATTTTTTTGGTTTTTTTTTGAGTTGGAGTCTCACTCTGTCGCCCAGACTGGAGTGCAGTGGCCGCTCTCGGTCACCGCAGCCTCGACCCGCTGGGCTCCGGCGATCCTTCCGCCTCAGCCTTCCGAGTAGCCGGAATTACAGGCGCGCGCTACCACGCTCGGCTAATTTTTTGATTTATTGTAGCGATGAGGTCTCGCTGCCCAGGCGGGTCTTGAACCTGCGGGCTCAGGCAATCCACTCACCTCAGCCTCCCAAAGGCATGGGATTACAGGCTGAGCCACCGAGCCTGGCTTGAAATTGAGATTTTATTTGGCTCTTCGTGTTTTATCTACCAAATCTGACAACTCTAGTAATTCAAAGTCTTTGGGGGGGGGGGGGCAGGGGGAGAATTTCCAAATCGGTAAGTTATTTGTGGAACAAATGAATAAACATTTTTGCCTTTACTCTGCCCTAAACTTGCAGTGTGAACCTTTGGCAACACTCAGCCTCTCTCTGGTCTTCAGTTTCCCCATCGGAAAAACGGGAGTTTGGGCAGCGACCGAAGCGCACGGATCGCCAGCGTAGGAGCGCGCTGGGGGAACCGCCAAAGAGGAGCGAGGACGCCCGAGTCACGCCCGAGCCGGGTGGCCCAGACCTCCAGACCGGCACCGCCCGCCGCCACTTTCGCCGGCGCCCACCATGCCCGGGCCCCGCCCCTCCGCCGCGAAGGCTCGCTAGAGGCTGTCGCCATGGAGACGCGGGCGGCCGGGTTCCCCTCCCACACAAAGCCACGCGTTTCCGCTGCGTTGGAGTCTTCTGATTGGACGGTTGTCTGGACGCTACCACCCGCCCCGAGCCCGCTAAGGGGTGAAGGCGGGGCTTTATCCTCGTGGGACCTGTGTCCTGACGACCCGTGCTTGCGGCATCTCTGGGAAAGCATGCTCACGCGGAGACAAGGCCTTCGTCTTTTAGGTCGAGAGCGTGTCCGTTACTCTTCCTACTTGAGCTTGTGCTCATGCCTCTTCTTGAGAAAAGAAGAGGGGGCGGGAAGTCAGCAACGTCCCCTCCAGAACCCATTTGGTCCCGAGTTCTAGAACACCGGAAGTACTGGCGACGTGTCAGTGCGCCCTACCCTAAACCGTCCCACCAGGCCACCTTTCTCATTCAGCCGTGGGATTCTGGGGCCGCCTGGGCGCTGCTCCCGCCACTTCCGCATCGAACCGCCGCTTCAACCGAACTCCATCCCTCTGCGCGCGCTCCGTCTCCTGCGCGATGGTTGGGCTGGCGCCTGGGAGTAGCCACGCCCCTTCCCGCGCCTGGCAGCCAATGGGCGGGAGCCTCCCGGCGGGGTGGTGGGTAATTAATGAGGGACGGGCGCTGATTGGCTTTAGGGTCGTGGCCGGGGGCTGGGCGGCGGGGTAGGTTGTTCCTGAGGTGGGAGGTGGCACCCGTGGCTGAGGAGAAGGAGGCCTGAGAACGACATGTCCCCGGCGGCTGGGGCGCAGCGGCCCGTGGCGCTGTTTTTCTGAGTCCGGGTCGGCCTGGCGGCCGGCTGAGGACGAGGGTCGGCGGGGGCTGCCCCCGCGGTGTGGCCGCCATGCTGGGGGCCC
>NW_007260039.1:254752-259543 GCF_000164805.1 Carlito syrichta | reverse complement strand
GGGAGCCCGGGCCTGCCGGGCTGGGCTCAGCCGGGTGAGGGTTGCGGGCCCCGAGCCCCTTCCTCGGCCCTGAGCCAACGTCTCGGCGAGAAGTTTCTCTCCGCAGCTTCCTCAGGGGTCCGCTCGGAGCTCAGGGCCTGGCACTGGCTCCAAGCTACCAGGAGCCGTCGAGGCAGAGAGTTGGCGAGAAGTTGTGTAGACCTCGCCTCCTGCATCTTCTCAACCCTTCACCCCCATCCAAGCTGGGAAAGTAAAGACCGGGGCGGCCTCTTGCCCCTTCGAGGCCTCACGGGTTGTCGGTCATCGGTGCCCCTGTGCTGGTCAGACAAATCCTGGTAGATTCTCGCCCCTTCTGCGAGGAGCATGCCTTGCTTCTTAGCCGGAATAGAAAGGAATCTTCGAAGAAAATGGGCCAGGAAAGTTTGATGGTAGCCTCCTCCCCCGCCCTTCTTTGGAGTGCAGAATATGTGTGCTTAAAAGTAGAATCAGCAGGCCGCCTCCAGAAGGTGGTTATATTGAAGCCATCCTGCACGTGAGCCTGGTGACTGTGTGTGAACTGGGTCAGCCAGTGTAAGAATCCGAATGTGCCATCGCGAGTGCTTATTATCGACCCCAGGTGGTCCTGAGAGGTGTGATTTCTAGCTTGGGGGAAAATGATTGCGACTTAGCTGCTTGAGTAGCTATAACTTTTACCTAGCTGCACAGTTCCCAAAGTTAATGTGTGTAAAAATTGCCAGAGGAGCTGGTTAAAAATGGAGATTTGTAGTCCCCACTTCACATCAAATGGATTAAGCTTTTTCTCTGGGACCCAGGTTCCTGCACCAGGAGTTCCTGATATCTTGGCCGCTTTTTTGGAGAATCTACTCTGGACTCTTGTTTCTTCTGTAAGTGGGATTGGAAAACAGGTTTAAGAAGGAAGTGCCTAGCTTCACTTGTTGGAAGGAGATTTATGTTGTATGTTGGGTTCAGAGGCTGCCAAATTGGCAATATGCCACTTCCAGACAACTAGGAGACAGACTTTCTTTCACTCTTTTTTTCCTTGATGCCCAGATTTGGATCTTGCTTTTACTAAAAAGATTTAGTTCCTCCAAGTTAGTTGGAGTGCCACAGAGTTTGTTATATTAGGGAGTTTATTGCTTTCATATAAGTGAGGGTCTTGGGACACAAGGCTGTTTTCTGAAGTTCTATGTTTGTCTTGGAATTTGTTTAACCCTGGCATGTAGATCACAGTAACCTGCGTTCGGCTGAGTCAGGAATTCGGTCTTTAGCAGCAGAACAGCAGCCAAAGCCAGACTTTATAGCAGGAGGTGGTTACTATCTCCATCCTGGACCCTTCCTCTTTCTTGATGTGGGCAGGGAGGAAGTAGCGTTTGAAGAAACTAGAGACAGTTTGTGGACTTTGCCTCTTGAGATAGCTGTGGTGAGGGCAGTGTGCAGATGGTTTCTTTCACTTAGCAGATACTAGGCCTTACATTGGTTACATTGTTCTATTAGGTCCATTGTGCAGAGGGTGAAGCTGACTGAGATCTCACAGGTTTAGTTCCCAGATATTCAGGTTTTAATTCACTGGTGCAGGTGGGGCGTTTTTGGTTTTTGGCCTGGTCAGCAGCCAGCCAAGCTCTCTTCTTGGGTTATTGGCTCATGGTTACAGTTCCTTAGGAGGAGTTTATTGTAGCAGGCAAAATTACATGAGACCTACCAAAGCTCATGTGCCCTGGAGTCTTATTTCTGATACCAGTCCTTGGGACATTGTATAAATGGAGGTCCCCAGCTCCACACTACCAGTCTGGGTAAGAGTTGTAGGCCATTAAGGCATGGATGGGGAGTGGGAGGTGGTGGTTTTCAGCTGCAGTTTTGACCAGCTTGTTGCAACTGTGGCTTACCAGGTTCCTGCCTATAGCATTTTGCTGTCTTTAAGTCTAGGGCTGAGATGTGTGTAAGCTTCCACTCTCGGGAGCAGTCCTCTAGTTTCTTTCTGTGCTAAGGAGTCAGCCCCACCAAGGGAAGTGCAGCGGTTCACTCTGCCTTTCCTTCTCTGGCCCTGGCCCTGTTTGGATAAGGGTGTGCCAGGTATTTGGAGACCCTTGCCTCGTGCAGCTATTTACACTAATTACAGTAGGAACTGTATGCCTTATTTCTTTTCCCACATGCCTGTGATATTGTCTCTAGCATGCTGAGGAAAGTTCATTTTATGTTGAATGAATTCAGGTATTTGTTGCCAAGTTAGTCCAGATAAGAGTTTGGCTTGCTTTTGAACTTGCTGTTTCTCTATAGTTTCGTTGTAGTTCAACATTCTTTTAACTGTGAGCGGCCCAGGGCACCTAGTGGCTTACGCTTTCAAAGGCACTTCATAATGTTTATTGAATTTCATTGCTGCCTTGAGGATAGCTAGTGCTTACAACCTGGGAAAGACTTTTTCAACCTGTATGCTTCCACAGATGGAAGTACCACTAGAGAAAGTGGTTCAGAAGTGCTCACTATGGGGTTTTGGCATAATGTGGCACATTCTTGCTTTTTAACTTGTCATTCTGAGTTCCTCTGCACTCTGACTAGAAAAAGACCTGGTTATTTGGCCTGAGGGCACAGATTCTAGCTTGGTTTGGAGAAAGACTATTTCCTTTTCATAGAAAGATATCTGCTAAAGTTGTATGACTTTGAGGAACTTGCTTTACCTCTCTGAGTCTTGTTTTCCTGCTAAAAAGAAACAAACAAACAAAAACTTACACTTTAGAAATTTCTGATACAACTCTGAAAATTTTCCTGTCCACAGTATGTTAAAGTTTCTCTAACTTTTTCTTTGCTTGATGACCTTTTACATGAAATTAAAAATAGGACAGAACATGACTCCTGAAAGGAAAAAAGCTGGCTGGGGACCTGAGCTTATCAGATTACTAATTCTCTAATCCTAAGGAAGACCCTTCTCTGCCTTCCTTTTGGCTAGGGAAGAATTTGGCTTTGGGGAGGTGTGAGCCTGGAAAATATGAGAGAGGGAGGGAGTAGAGAGGGAGGAAGTGTGTGTCACTACTGCCTCTGATTTGCTTGAGGACGTGGAATTCAGAATTCTCTCCTTATACCATCACCTAACAGGTGGTCTTCATCTGCAGGTCCTCCAAATAGTGGAATTTCATAGTAGAGGATTTAGGTCCCTGAACCTCTAGGTTCCCTGCTCCAGTCCTTTTTGAATAATTCTTGAGGAACTGACCTCACTTCAGAAAGAAGAGATTCAGAACAATCTAGTGTTTGGGAGGCCTAATGTATGGGTGGGGTGAGATGCTGAGGTGCCAAGGAGAGCTTTACACTGGTGGTCTCACATAGAATAGCTTTCTGCTCACTCTGGCTCTCCCAGTCCTGTGATTTCTAGTTGAAGTTTTCCAGTTAGTTTTATTATTTCCTTTTCTTTTGGTCTATGCCTTAAATTTCCTGGAGTGGAGGCTGTTTAGTTAGTACTTACTGTGTGCATTTCCTTGCCTGGCTAGCATACTCATGTTTCTGTGTGAGGCAATATATTGATCTTTTTACAACAGGTTGTTTTATCCTTACCACAATGTTGTGGGGTAGGTGATACTCTCATTTTATAGATGAGAAAACAACTTGTTCAGCATCACTTAGTGGGTGGCAGAGTGAATATTTACATCCAAGTGTGCCTTATTCTGGAACTTGTGCTGCATTTTCCAAGGAGCCTAGTTGGTCTGTTGTCTAGAACTAAGAAGCCCCCTTCTGAGTTATATTATGCTAACTTCAGTAGTGTGCTGACTGTACATTTCACTGTATCTTTAGAGAAATCTGTTTAGTTGTGAATGCATAAAGGTTAAGGAGGAAGAAAAACCCTTTTTTTGGAGCCGTATCTTGTGGGACTTTGACAAATTCAACTTTGCATGTGGCAGATCTCTTGGGAAAGCCACTTGGGTTTAAAGGGAAAATATTTAAAGGTAATTCCAAGGTTGTTAAGTAATTTTTGTCCACATGGCTGAGTTTTCGCTGTGGGACTGAGACTGCCACAGATTATATTACTGTCAGTTTCTCACTTTTTCTACTTGGCAAGAAAAGATTCCCCACATGTGCACAAAATTTTCTGTGTATCTATAAATCAAATCTAGTTAATGTTCCAAATTTGTGAGGATCACGTGCACAAAATTTTCTGTGCATCTATAAATCAAATCTCGTTAATGTTCCAAATTTGTAAGGATCATGGTCCTCGTGAAAGAAGAAAATTCTCAGAGTTCAGTTGGAAGAGAAATAGCAGTCTTTTATTCTTTATAGGTTTGTAACCCAGGGTGATGGTTATTTAGGGGCCTGGGAAAGAGCCGGGACGTGTTAGCAGTACATCCTTTGTAGTGCTACTCAGCTACCCTTCTTTGATTTCTTGAGGAGAAATAGGAAGAAAAAGTCTGAAGACAAAAGTGCAATGAGTTTCCTGTTGCATTGTCTCATCAGTACATCTGATCTCATGGCTAATGTTGCTTACAGGAACTGTTAACAGTTAGGTTTATTTTTTTTTGAGGACTTGAGCTCAGCCACTGGGTCTTTTAGTTAGCCTTTTACCTTTTGCTCTGTCTTTTTCCTTGAAGTTTTAGTGAGAAGATAAAACTGTGGATATGATTGCTCCTGGACGTCTCCCAAACTAGGTGCCAGATGTCCTTAAGGGTCAACAAATGAAATTGGAAAGTGGTCTTAAAAATCGTAATTCTGCCTTTGGGAGGCTGAGGTGAGTGGATTGCCTGAGCCCAGGGGTTCGAGACCCACCTGGGCAGCGAGACCTCATCTCTACAATAAATCAAAAAATCAGCCGGG
>NW_007260039.1:251037-254732 GCF_000164805.1 Carlito syrichta | reverse complement strand
TAGCGCATGCCAGTAGTTCCAGCTACTTGGAAGGCTGAGTTGGAAGGATCGCCAGAGCCCAGCAGGTCGAGGCTGCAGTGGCCGGGAGCGGCCACTGCACTCCAGTCTGGGCGACTGAGTGAGACTCCAACTCAAAAAAAAAAAAAAAATCCTAATTCTAAGCTGGGCTCGGTGGCTCAGCCTGTAATCCTGCACCTTTGGGAGGCTGAGGTGAGTGGATTGCCTGAGCCCGCGGGTTCGAGACCCGCCTGGGCAAATTGGCGGAGACCTCATCTCTACAATAAATCAAAATGAGCTGGGTGTGGTAGCGCGTGCCTGTAGTTCCAGCAACTCAGAAGGCTGAGGCGGAAGGATTGCCGGAGCCCAGCAGGTCAAGGCTGCAGTGGCCGGGAGCGGTCACTGCACTCCAGTCTGGGCGACAGAGTGAGACTCCAACTCAAAAATAAAAAATAAAAGCCGGGCTCGGTGGCTCAGCCTGTAATCCCGCGCCTTTGGGAGGCTGAGGTGAGTGAATTGCCTGAGCCCGTGAATTCGAGACCCGCTTGAGCAGTGAGACCTCATCTCTACAATAAATCAAAAAATCAGCCGGGCGTGGTAGCACATGCCTGTAATTCCGGCTACTTGGAAGGCTGAGTCGGAAGGATCGCCGGAGCCCAGCAGGTCGAGGCTGCGGTGGCCGGGAACGGCCACTGCACTCCATTCTAGGCAACCGAGTGAGACTCCAACTCAAAAAAAAAAAAAAAAAAATCCTAATTCTATGCTGAAAGTGAGACTACACAACTGCTACATCTGTAGTTTGGAAATTAGATTTATGGATCACTGGAAAGCCTCACTGTGTTTATAGGATAAGAGAGTCAGGCTGCTCTCTGAAGGAAGAAGTGTAACTGTTCATCTCTAGGGCTGAAATGTGAGATATTTGAGAAAGAACTCAGTTTAGTTTGTTTTGTGGGTGGAAGAAAGCATAACATATAACATATACAGTTCATCTACCAGTGTTGGGAGAGAGCTGGGGGCAACAGAGGTTTTTGGCTCCTCTGATACTGACCCAAGGTAAGTAATTTTTTACTTTTTTTTTTTTTGAGTTGGAGTCTCACTCTGTCGCCCAGACTGGAGTGCAGTGGCCACTCCCGGCCATCGCAGCCTCGACCTGCTGGTCTCTGGCGATCCTTCCGCCTCAGTCTTCCAAGTAGCTGAAACTACAGGCGCACACTACCATGCCTGGCTAATTTTTTGATTTATTGTAGAGATGAAGTCTTGCCAAGTTGCCCAGGTGGGTCTCGAACCACGGGCTCAGGCAATCCGCTCACCTCAGCCTCCCAAAGTGCAGGATTGCAGGCTGAGCCACTGAGCCCGACTACTTTTTACTTTTAATCCTGCCTTATTCCTTGTCAGTTCGTGAAATGGGAAAGGTAGCTCCTCAGGACTTGGGCATCTTTTTTTTTTTGAGTTGGAGTCTCACTCTGTTGCCCAGACTGGAGTGCAGTGGCCGATCCCGGCCACCGCAGCCTCAATCTGCTGGGCTCCGGCAATCCTTCCACCTCAGCCTTCCAAATAGCTGGAATTACAGGCATGCACTACCACGCCCGGCTGATTTTTTGATTTATTGTAGAGATGAGGTCTCACTGTCCAGGCAGGTCTCGACCCCGCGAGCTCAGGCAATCTACTCACCTCAGCCTCCCAAAGGCGCGGGATTACAGGCTGAGCCACCGAGCCCGGCTAGGATTTAGGCATCTTAAGTTAGATGTGGCTACAGGCAAATTCTTCCCTGCAGGATGCTCTAGCCTTGAGGATAGAATGACATGGCTTCATTGCTTTGCAGGCACCTCCTTCTTGCCATTTTTTCATTTAGCATATTCATTCACTTTTTTTTTTTTGAGTTGGAGTCTCATTCTGTTACTCAGACTGGAGTGCAGTGGCTGCTTCCGGCCACTGCAGCTTCAACCTGCTGGGATCTGATGTTCATTCCGCCTCAGCCTTCTAAGTACCTGGAACTACAGGCGTGCGCTACCATACCTGGCTAATTTTTTTTGATTTATTGCAGAGATGAGTTTTCGCCAAGTTGCCCAGGTGGGTCTCGAACCTGCGGGCTTAGGCAGTCCACTCACCTCAGCCTCCCAAGGTGCAGGACTACAGACTGAGCCCTGCTCCGGCTAATTTTTGATTTATTGTAGAGATGAGGTCTCGTCAAGTTGCCCAGGTGGGTCTCGAACCCACGGGCTCAAGCAATCCACTCACCTCGGCCTCCCAAAGTGCTGGGATTACAGGCTGAGCCACCGAGCCCGGCCTCATTCACTTCTATATGCCAGGCACCATGTTAGGGGCTAAAGAGATAGTGGGAACATTTTTCTTCTGTTGGTTTATCTAGGGGAATGTTCCAAGAAAGTAAGTGAAGTAGAGTTTTGTGAGCCTGTAGGAAGTACAGTGCTTATATCTAAAATAAATGAGAGAGTTTCGTGTCTTTTTTTTTTCTTTTTTTTTTCCCGTCGTCCACGCTGGAGTGCAGGGGGATGCTCGTGGCTACTCCAGCCTCGACCTGCTGGGCTTAGGCGATCCTTTCGCCTCAGCCTTCCAAGAAGCTGGAACTACAGGCGCGTGCCACCACACCCGGCTACTTTAGAGACAAGGTCTCGCCAAGTTTCCCAGGCTGGTCTCGAACTCCTGGGTTCAGGCATACTACTTCCATCTCCCAAAGTGTTGAGATTATAGGCGTGAGCTACCACCTCCAACTCACATTCTTCTTTTATGAGCCTATTTCTGTTTACCAGTCTTGGAACTTTTTGAATGAAAATTAGAAAATAAAACAACTAAAGCTGGAATCTTACTTGTACTAAGGACAATGAAGAATGACTTTCCTAACCAGATATCCTGTTTGTTTTAGACTCTGAGCTTTTTGAATAAGGAAAAAAAACATTCTTTGAACCTATTCATCTTGTGTAGAGTTCCAGGCCATTCCCCTTGTTTTTTTTTTTTTTTTTTGAGTTGGAGTCTCACTCTGTCACCCAGATTGGAGTGCAGTGGCCGCTCCCGGCCACCGCAGCCTCGACCTGCTGGGCTCTGGTGATCCTTCTGCCTCAGCCTTTCGAGAAGCCGGAATTACAGGCATGTGCTACCACACCCGGCTGATTTTTTGATTTATTGTAGAGATGAGATCTCACAGCCCAGGCGTGTCTCAAACCCGCGGGCTCAGGCAATCCACTCACCTCAGCCTCCCAAAGGCGCGGGATTACAGGCTGGGCCACCGAGCGCAGCCATTCCCCTTGTTTTAGGAGGTTTCTCTGAAGCTCTCCCTCTCAGGGAGCCAGGCAGCTGCAGCATAGCACTTTCTTTTCTTTTTCTTTTTTTTTTCTTTGAGTTGGAGTCTCACTTTGTTGCCCAGGCTGGAGTGCAGTGGCACTCTCACAGTCACTGCAGTTTCTACTTCTTTCTAGGCTCAGGCGTTAATGAGTTAGACTTGTTTTCTTCCCATCATTCTCCAGACATGGTTGGATGTGGAATCCTCAGTTGGGAAAAGTCGTTTTAATGTGCTTTCAGAAAGTTGTGCTCTGGGGATTATAGAGGCTGTTGGAGTGATTAGTGTTTGGTCTCTTTCATCTCACTCTTCTTCCTTAGTAATGGCTGTCTGATTCCTGCTTCTGTTTTTTTGAGTTGGAGTCTCACTCTGTCACCCAGACTGGAGTGCAGTGGCCGCTCCCGGC
>NW_007260039.1:232578-251017 GCF_000164805.1 Carlito syrichta | reverse complement strand
GCCGCTCCCGGCCACCGCAGCCTCAACCTGCTGGGCTCTGGCAATCCTTCCGCCTCAGCCTTCTAAGTAACTGGAACTACAGGCGCGTGCTACCACGCCCGGCTAGTTTTTTTTTTATTTATTGTAGAGATGAGGTCTTGCCAAGTTGCCCAGGCGGGTCTTGAACCCACGGGCTCAGGGGCAATCCACTCACCTCAGCCTCCCAAAGTGCGGGATTCCAAGCTGAGCCACTGAACCCAGCTCCTGCTTTTGTTTGAGTTCCTTTTGGAGCCAGGTGCAGAGGGAATGGCTCCTTCCATGGTTAGGGTTATTAGCATTGCCCTGGAAATGCCTCTGGTGGTCTGGGGTCTCCATTCCTCTTTTGTATCTTGCCTCTGATGTACTTTCTTTTTTTCTTTTTTCTTTGTCCTTAGCCTCAGACTATGGCATGAAACTGCCTATCCTGCGTTCCAACCCTGAGGACCAGATCCTGTATCAAACTGAGCGGTACAATGAGGAAACCTTTGGCTATGAAGTGCCCATCAAGGAAGAGGGGGACTACGTGCTGGTGTTGAAATTTGCTGAGGTCTACTTTGCACAGTCCCAGCAGAAGGTGAGGCCTGGTCAGGCTCTCTGTTGACCAGTGGGACATTGCTACTCTTTGGCAGTGCTCTGCTATGGGGCTAGAGGGTATCCAGAATTTCCTCAGAAGGGAAGAACAGATTAGTTTTGAGGATCAGCTAAATCCCTTCTGCCCCCTAGAGAAGCTGTGTCCCACTCACTGCCTATAATGCTGTACTTGCTTTGGGGGTTGGTGACAGAAAGCAATGCCAGAATCCAGGTTTTTGGCAACTAACTGATCCTGTTAAGGCTCTCCTGGCTACATCCCTCCTTGATTTTCAGCATCTTGTTTTTAGCCTTATTCTTTTTCATTTATTCTTTCCTGTGAATTTCCCTTTTTTCCACGTTGAGCTTTTTGTTTGTATTCTTGGTTCCTTAAGGCCAGTATAAAACTTCCTTGGCAGTGAAGGAACATGGCTTTGATGGGCCCAGGTAAAGGACTCTAGCCACCCTGGAGTATATTTAGACCCATTGTTTCTTAAACTGTTTTTGAACTTGAAGCCCGGGCAGGTGCATGATGTCTTGAAGGAATGTGAAACTGATGGTTTTGACATTATCTCCTTTTCTAATCCTGAAAGGTATTTGATGTACGATTGAATGGCCATGTCGTGGTGAAGGATTTGGATATTTTTGATCGTGTTGGTCACAGCACAGCTCATGATGAAATCATCCCTATGAGCATCAGAAAGGGGAAGCTGAGTGTCCAAGGAGAGGTGTCCACCTTCACAGGGAAACTCTACATTGAATTTGTCAAGGTAACACTCCTATTCTGCTTCACAGCTTAGGGAAGGGCTCAAAAAAATGGGTGCAGGGGAAGATGTTTACTGTGTGGGGTTGACCACTGTTTCCCATTTCCTAGGGGTACTATGACAATCCAAAAGTCTGTGCACTCTACATCATGGCTGGGACAGTGGATGGTAAGTTGTGTTTTGATTTGACCTGCTTTTTTGACTTGGGCTGAAGAATATGGTTAAGGAAGCTCTTGGGAAATAAATTAGCTGATCACTATTTTGAAAACACCTAAAGCGAAATTGTGGGGAATTCAGAGTCAGATAGAAGGGGATGATGGTGCTAGCCACAAGCTTTGGAATAAGGTCTATGTTCGTATCTTGTTGCTGCCATTTAATCAGCTGTTTAGTCTTGTACAGATTCTTTTTTTTGAGTTGGAGTCTCACTCTGTTGCCCAGACTGGAGCGTTCCCGGCCACTGCAGCCTCAACCCACTGGGCTCCGGTGATCCTTCCACCTCAACCTTACAAGTAGCCGAAATTACAGGCACGTGCTACCATGCCTGGCTGATTTTTTGATTTATTGTAGAGATGAGGTCTTGCCAAGTTGCCCAGGTGGGTCTCGAACCCGCGGGCTCAGGAAATCCACTCACCTCAGCCTCCCAAAGCACTCTACAGGCTTTGACCACCGAACCCGACTCAGATTCTTTTAACTTCCCAGTAAATTGGGATTAATAATGGTACCTCTTGGTGTGCCCTGACCCTTGCAGTCTTTTTGAATCACCTAAAACTTATCCTTATTCTGTTTGTTTGACATCTATTTCCGAGAAAAGAAAAGCAAAAGTTGGAGTCCTTTAGGATTTGGTATGCTCTGAAAGATTTCCAGCATTGTTGGACTACACTGGGACAAAACTTTGTTTATATCTCCTTGTTCTTTGCTATATCTCTTTCTCAGGGTTTAAGTTATCCTGGCTGCCAACTTCCCAGGATGATTTTTACAGAGGAAGCTTGTGTCTTAGTGACGTTTCTCTCCTGTCCTACCTTTGTGCCTTTTCCCAGCTCATCTTGAATGCGCTGGGGATCTTATCCTGTTGTCTTGATGCCCCTCTAAATGGTGATATGATGTCTAAGAGAATGTCTTACCACCAAACTGACCTGTGCTCAAGTCTCTAAGGAGGAGTCAGGACAGAGGAGTAGTGTGTGCTGAGAACTCAGAACATTGTGGTTCTGCTTTCTTCAGTTGCTGTGTGAATCAGAAGAGAATGTGGACTTGTAAGAAGGAAGGGGAGGGCTTTGAAAAGGTTACATTTTAGGTGTCAGGTCATTGTCCCTGTCTAATCTGATCCTCTTGGGAACCTGAAGTAGTAGGACAGGAAGAAAAGATAATGAGTTTCCCTGTGGGCAGGGCTTGTGCTACTTTTTAGTTAAATCTAAAGACTAGTTTTTGCACATCTCTCTGCTATTCTGTAGGCTAGAGGCTATATTTCCTATTTCTAGTCCTTCCTGTGGACCCTGGTTAAGTCACAAGAGTCTCTTTATTGTGGCTCATTTGCTACTCATTTCTTTTTTTTGAGTTGGAGTCTCACTCTGTCACCCAGACTGGAGTGCAATGACTACTCCTAGTCACCGCAGCCTCGACCTGCTGGGCTCCAGCGATCCTTCCGCCTCAGCCTTCCACGGAGCTGGAACTACAGGCGCGCACTACCACGCCCGGCTTTTTTTTTTTTTTTTTTTTAATTTCTTGTAGAGATGAGGTCTTGTCAAGTTGCCCAGGGAGGTCACAAACCCGCAGGCTCAGGCAATCCACTCACCTCGGCCTCCCAAAGTGCTGGGATTACAGGCTGAGCCACCGAGCCCGGCCTCATTTGCTACTCTTAAAGGTCTTACTTAAATGCTGTAGGTTTAATTTAACAGGTGTTTTCTTTCTTGTGTTAGATGTACCAAAGCTGCAGCCTCATCCAGGATTGGAGAAGAAAGAAGAGGAAGAAGAAGAAGAAGAGTATGATGAAGGGTCTAATCTCAAAAAACAGACCAATAAGAATCGGGTGCAGTCAGGCCCCCGCACACCCAACCCCTATGCCTCAGACAACAGCAGCCTCATGTTTCCCATCCTGGTGGCCTTTGGAGTCTTCATTCCAACCCTCTTCTGCCTCTGCCGCTTGTGAGAACAAATGACCATCCTGAACAGGGTTGAGGGGATGGGAAAGAAACCAAACATGTTGATTTTGGTTTCTGTATTTTTCACACTGATTAATGAAAACAAAAACAAAACGCAAAAATCAAAGGAGATAAAAAGAGGCGGAGTAAGTAGAGAACAGCCCTCATCTACCACCTAGTCCCACACCTGCTTCAGTTCTAGTCCTTTGTTTGTGGCTGGCCCCCAGCCATCTCTTTCCTTTTGAGGGTACTTAGGGTAAATTGGATCCTTCCTATTCAAGGATCCTCATTTGTATACCTAGTGGAAAGGACTCTGAACTCAGAAGAGTTACAGCTCCATTTTTTTAGGTTAGAAATTAACAGCAGGGAAATGTCATATTATTACCTGAGATGACCAGCACTGGGAGTTGTTCTGAAATTATATCCAGATAAGTTTTCAGATGTTGTAGGGTTGAGAGAGCGTGTGCATGAAGATATATAATTTGTATGATTTTTAAAAAGGAGGATTAAAGAAAGAAGGAAAAGCAAATGCTTCCTTACTTGGAAGCGTTTCTGGATTAATTCAGTGATGATTTTACCTTTAGTGTTTGAGCATTGTCATTGCTTATCTCCCTGACATGTGCCAGTTAGAGGACTGTCTGGTATCCAAGACAATTAGTTTATGTCAGGTCCTCAAATTGCCTCTGACTTGTTACCACAACAGATCATTTTGATTTCAGTGCCTGTTGGGGACTTGATTTTGTCTCAGTTTTTTCCTTAATCTGGCTCATTTGAAATCTCTTCTCTCTCTCAACCATCCTGCTAAGTTATTGCCAAGAAGGGAAGAAGACATTGGGATTTGGGGCTCTCTCTGCTTGAATGTCTTATCCTTGACCACCTCACCTCGTTGGTACCTCCCTCCCTAGATCTCTGAGCCAGCAGCCAGGAGGACCTGACCCAGCAGTTCTTTACTGGCCCCTTTGTAGGGTCTTGCTGCCAGGGGCAGGGATGCTTTCCAGCCTGCAGTAACAGAACACTTGACCTTAAAAGTCTCTTCTGGTCTTTGGATTAGGAAAGGCTTATGTGAGCATAACTTAAGAGCAACCTCAGAGACTTGAGCCCTACTAAGTGACCACTGTTTAAAATGTCTAGTATCTGATGTTCATTTATTCTTATGTCTTCTGTGTCACAGTTCAACCAGTTTTGCCTAGAGCTGCCCTAAGGAACTAGACTGGTTGGCGATATTGGCCCAGTGATGCTTCATATTGATCTTATCGCCCTACTCTTCCTTTCATTTCCCTGTCCAGGTAACAGTCGGGTTCTTGGTGTGATGAGATTGAAGGATTTTCAATCACCCATAGTCCTGGCAGCTCTAAAGATAACCTTAGCATCTAAGTGTCTGTTTTGAATTCCCTGGAAAAATTTTTGCAGGAAATGAAGCTCCCCTAATCCTTTCCTTTCTGGTCACTGTCACCGATTTTCCAGCTAGGGCAACAATGAGGGAGGACCCAGCCAAGCTAAAAGGAAGTGTGTGGATGGGAGACAGCAGGATGAGCTTCAGCTTGGACTGGAGCAGTATAGAATCTCAGGCCAGGCCTATCTTTCTAGAATGTGTTTAATTTTGAGTTTGCCTTATTAGATATGTTTTTAAAAGTTCTATATGTTTGCATTGCTTTTTATGTGACAAAGTAAGTATCTCTTAGGCTCATGACTTGGGTTTTGGATCTTAATGCTTACTCCAGGCCAGCATTTAGTCATTGTAGCCCTTTCTTTTTGTGGTGACTTGGGTCTCAGTACTAGGATATTGAATAAGGCAGCTGGATGGTTGTGGTCTGAGGCTGCAATCAGAGGAATACTTCCTGGAGTGCTTTATAAAACTTCCCTGCTTCTAAAGGATGAGGTACTGTAGCCTTGGTCTTGGGGACCACGTGCCTGAGGCAGTGGACATCCTGACTAATTGGGCTTCTGGCAGTGGCTTTGGTTCCTGTTTCGTCACAATTCCCCAAAGCTATGGGCCACTGCTAGTGGATTAGACAAGATGAAGAAGGAGGATTTGCTGCCTCCATTTTGCCTTGTTTGTTTGTCTGAGTCTCTTTGAGGAAGGAGGATCTCCTGCCTCTACCTCAGCCCATCCCTTTAGTGACTCAGAGTCTCAGAAGGAAACCCTGACTCCTGGGACCATTTCCTAATGGTACTGTAAGCCAAGCAGCTTTGCTTCTGCCTCTGTTTCCAAGCCCATCCCTTTCCCTTGAGCTCAGGGATAGGGATGGGTGCTTTCCTCTCTGGTTGTGTCCAAAAGGAAGGAACAGCTTTCTATTGCTAACAAAAACTAAAGGGGAAGCGAGGAAACAGGAAGAAGTATAGTAGAGGCTGGGGTAGACTCCCCTGGAGCCAAGCCCACCCTGCTAACAAGAGCTCTCTAGGGCTGGCTACAGCTGGCCCGTGATGCTGAACTTGAAAGCTTTTTTTTTTTCCTTTTGGCTCCTCCAAGATATAGGTACATGAAGTTTAGGTTAAAGGGGTGGGATGGGGCACTCTTTATTTTTATTTTTGTATTGTATGTTTCAGAAATTACTCTGTTCATCCTTTGCTTTTTGCACTGTTTTTTCCCCTATCTGTATTTTGAGTTAGTGCTAGGACTTTAGAGGCTGACCATAGGTAATGCATGGGAGGTGATGAGGGTGCCATTTAGGAGGTGGAGGGAAGAGAGGCCTTGACTCTTCTACTGGACCTACACTGTGTCCCAGGTTTTTATTTTTATTTTTAAATTTTTTAAATTTTTAAATTTTTTTGAGTTGGAGTCTCACTCTGTCGCTCAGACTGGAGTGCAGTGGCCGCTCCTGGCCACCGCAGCCTCGACCTGCTGAGCTCCAGCAATCCTGCTGCCTCAGCCTTTCACGTAGCTGGAACTACAGGCATGCGCTACCACGCCCGGCTAATTTTTGATTTATTGTAGAGATGAGGTCTTGCCAAGTTGCCCAGGCAGGTCTCGAACCCGCAGGCTCAGGCAATCCACTCACCTCAGCCTCCCAAAGGCACGGGATTACAGGCTGAGCCACCGAGGCTGGCTTGTGTCCCAGGTTTTTAAATCCCACTGAGCCCAGCTGGCTGGAAACAAGAGCAGACAGTCAGGGTGAAACTTCTTTTTTTGCCAAAACTGGCCTCAGTTGAGTTTTTGGGAGGATGATGCAAAGATGTCTGCTGGGGAGATGGGTTGAGAGTCTACTCTCTGATTTGGTTCGAGGCCAGTCAGTCTCTAATCAGATGTTTTTGGGTTTCCTTCATGCTTACTGAAACATTGTGCCAAGAAACTATCTGTGGGATTCATGTCCCCTAAACCAGGTCCGTTTTTCTGAAAAATCTCCACTGTTGAGGAGAGGCTGCTCAGTGGATAGCCTGAGTTCTGGTGACTTGAAAGATAGTTATCTTCAAGTGTCAGTGGTGTTAGAGATTAGCCCCTACCTGCAGGGTCACATGTTTGAGAGTGTGATCATGTTCTCTTGCTCCCAGTGCCTAAGAGATACTGGGATCACTTTGGAGGGTGCTTAGGCTTTGATGAGATGGGGTGAAGTTTGAGTGAAGTTTACCTCCCCCTTTATGTGCCTGGGAACTGTTTGGTCCAGTTTCAGAATTGTGGTTTAACTTTATCTTTTGGGAGAAGCTTCTGTTTTAAGGAATTTCTCTTCCTTCTTAGCGTCTAGCCTCTTCTGGAAAGGTCTGGCCATGGCTTCTAGAATCTCAGCTGAGAACTTCAGAAAACAGCAGCAGTATTTTCCTTTTCCTAGCGCTAACATCCCTTTTCCTAGAAATCAGCTCACCTTAGAAAGCCCAGGGAAAGAATCAGCAGGTTCTCTACCCTCCCTGGGGGTTGGGGAAGGACCCACCCCGGTCAGCACAGTGCCTTTTCCTCTCCTGCTCTGAGCCAGGGTGGGCATTCCCTCTAGATTCAGGTCTGAGCAGGGGTCCTACTGTCCCTGCCATGGGGCTGCTTTCTCATCCCTTCCTCCTCTCCCCTTTGCTGGCCTACTCTGACATAATTCAAGTGTATTTTTGCCTTGAGGACCCTCAATGGCCTCAAGTGGCAACAGGTAATATTGTTCTCCGTGCCTCTGCAGAAGAACCTAGGAGAACAGGTGAGCTTTTCAAAGTGAGAGACTATTAGATGCTCCTGTTTTTTAAAAAAGGCAGGGTGGGAAGGTATGCTTTGAGCCTCCTGCTGTGGCCCCCGAGGAAGGAGTCTGGGGTAAGGCTAAGAAATAGTGCACTGAAGCAGAACTAGAAACATCCAGAATCTGTTGAGAAATCTCAGAAGAAATCTACTACTCTTCTATGGAACGATATAATTAAGGATCAAAGAGCTCTAAGAAAATTGCAAAGAAGCCTTAATGTTCAAGCTTCAGAGACATCAGAGCAATTTTTCCCTTTCAGTCAGAGCTAAGACTTTCTGTTTTTAGACCTCTCTGGGTCATGAGGGCTAGATTTCCTCATTTTGTCTTAAGACTAGATTGGTACCAGTGGGTCAGCTGCCCAGTGAGGGCAGGTTTCTTCTTTGCACATGTGTGGCTTGCTGCTAGTCTGGTTTGTTCTCCTGAGCTGCCTTTTGTCTAGCTTGCTTTGGGTGACCAAATCATCTAGATAAGAGCAGGTGATTAGGGGACTAGCTGGATTGGCAGAAAAAGATCAGGATGGGTCTCTTGGTATGAATTCCCCCCAGGAGTATAAAAACAAGGAGCCAAGATTGTGCTGGCAGCCAGAGAAACAGTAGTGCCTGTTTGAGTTGGCAGAGAAGGCCTTGGCACCTCTCACATCCAGGCAGTCTTGTGAGGTGGGGGCACATAGCACTGGGGAAAGCAGTACTCCATTCTCACTTCTATTTTGAGCTTCAGTGCTTTATTTCAGTATGAGAAAAACAACAACAAACTGAAGTGTGCTTTCCGTACTTTTAAAGGACAACTGTCGGGAAAGTCGAGCTGAGTTGCCAGGTGGGAGGGGAGAGTTGGCAGGGAGAGACATTCTTGACTCCTCTCTTCCCTGGTGTGTCATGATCCAGGGAATGAAAAGAAATTTGACCCTGGTTTAGCTCCCTTCTTGGATTTAAGGAATGTTACCTTTTCCTTCCACGAAGTTCTCCCAGACTAGGACCAACTGCCCATTCCGAGCCCAGGGCAGCTTCTTTAACCGTTATTGGCCTAACCAGGCTTCCCTGCCACACCCCCCGACACACACACATTGGGCCTGGCTATTCTATACCAAGTACTGGGGAAAAAAAACATCAAGTTCTTAGTAGCCCTTATAGCTCCTACTCTAGTTTCCCATCCTCTCTCTGTGGAGGCCAAACCAACTGTTTGTAGCCATATCACACATTTACAGCAGCACAGTGAGAAGTAATCAAGGGGCTTTGAACCTGGCTGGCCGGG
This sequence comes from Carlito syrichta, assembly GCF_000164805.1. Lineage (NCBI taxonomy): Eukaryota > Metazoa > Chordata > Mammalia > Primates > Tarsiidae > Carlito > Carlito syrichta. The sequence goes on along the minus strand of NW_007260039.1, from coordinate 242,137 downwards.
GAAGCTGTAGGGGTGGATAGAGTTGGCTTTCCTTCTAGGCTGTCTCCATCTGTCTCTACCCTTTCCGTGCCCTACCCCACTCCCACCAAAAAGTAAAAAATCAGGATGTTTTTCACTGTCCATTGCTTTGTGTTTTAATAAACAATTTGCAGTGACACTCTGTGTTGGATTGAGTTTGAACTTGATCGCAAAGAGGTTAAGTGATGGGCTGGGAAAAGGGAGACCGTGGCTGTGAAGAGTTATCCTTATGACAAGGCAGGGAATTGTTATCCATTTAGCTCTCTCTTGCCTTTTTCTCTGGGATATTTGGCTAAGGGAATAATTCTGTAAAACCCTTCCTGGTTATTTGGATCAGAAGTACATTCAAGGAAAACATTATTTTGTTTTGTTTCCACTGCAACAACTAGGCCCTGACTGCCCCACTCCTAAGGCACACTGGACCTGTAGCTGCCTGTTCTCACCATTCTCTTGCCCCTAAGCCAAGCTATAAGATATTTTTCTCAGCTGGGTTCAGTGGCTCAGCCTGTAATCCCACGCCTTTGGGAGGCTGAGGTGAGAGGATTGCTTGAGCCCGCGGGTTCGAGACCTGCCTGGGCAGCGAGATCTCATCTCTACAATAAATCAAAAAATCAGCTGGGTGTGGTAGTGCATGCCTGTAATTCCGGCTACTTAGAAGGCTGAGGCAGAAGGATTGCCGGAGCCCAGCAGGTCGAGGCTGCAGTGGCCGGGAGCGGCCACTTCACTCCGGTCTGGGCGACAGAGTGAGACTCCAACTCAAAAAAAAAAAAAAAAAAAAAGATTTTTCTCTGCTTGCTCCTCTGGTGTGGTATCAGGGTTGAGTATGGGGGGGGGGGCAAAAAAAACCCCAGGATTTATTTTAAAAATTATGAATCTTTTACATGTTTAAACTTCAGTCACCTTCAAAGTATTCTCCATTTGATGCAATACACCTATTGAGATGCTTTTTCCACTGTTCAAAACAGTTTTTTGAACTTACCAATTTTGATGCCTTTTAGTGCTTCTGCCACGTTTTTTTGTTGTTGTTTTCACTTCTACATTGGCAAAGTGTTTCCCTTTGAGGACTTTTTTCATCCCAGGAAACAAAAAAATGTCTCTCAGGATGAGGTCAGGTGGGGCATGGAGGTCATGCTGCTGAACACAGCACGGTATGGGCAGGTGCACTCAGAAATCACCCATCATGAAATGGGCAAATGCATTGTGAAAGAAGCTTAAAAAAAAAAAAAAAAGAACTGAAGTGGAAAGTAGCCTCTCACAACAATGCTAGCTAGTACGCTGATGCTGATGGGTTCATAGAACAATTACCTGGCAGGGGAAGCTGGTACTACAAGGGGCCCCACCCTGCAAAAAATAATTTTAGGAGGAATTCCCCCTCATACATTGGGAAGAGCAGAATGTGGGATTTTTTTTCCTATAATTTATCAGCCATGTTTTACAGCTGAGAAACATTGAGGCTCAAAAAAAGTTGAGTAATATACCCAAGACTAGTTGTCAAGCCAGGATTCACATCCAGTCTGTGTGCCATCAAAGCCCATACTCTTTCTAAGGCTGTAAAAATAATTATAGCAGCCGGGCTTGGTGGCTCAGCCTGTAATCCTGTGCTTTGGGAAGCTGAGGTGAGTGGATTGCCCGAGCCCGCGGGTTTGAGACCCACCTGGGCAACTTGGCATGACCTCATCTCTACAATAAATCAAAAAATTAGCCGGGCATGGTAGCATGTGCCTGTAGGTCCAGCTACTTGGAAGGCTGAGGTGGAAGGATCACTGGAGCCCAGCAGGTCGAGGCTGTGGTGGCCGGGAGCAGCCACTGCACTCCAGTCTGGGTGACAGAGTGAGACTCCAACTCAAAAATAATAATTATAGCTATCCATTACTGAGGCCTTCAAATGGGCTAGGCACAATGCCAAGCACTTTACTGATGTTATCTCTGTTTAATCTTCAGCATACCAGTTGGTATTACCCTCTAAGAGATGAAGTGACTTGCCAAGGCCACACAACCAGCAAAAAGCAGAGCTGGGATTTTAAGCCAAGACTCTTGTGTTCAATCATGATTCTCTGCTGCCTTCCATTTCCCTATGATGCTTTGTGACGGCTCCAGAGCCTACCTGCAGTGGAATAGAGACTGTTGGCTTGCTGGGTAGGGGAGTGAGGGGAGAGGAATTTGACCTACTTCCCTCGGTTATCCTTTGAAGGGCAGAATTTACTGCTCAGCTCCAAGAAAGACCAGTATTGATGGTGTCTGTTCTCAAGACCCAAATAAGCCAGAAGACCTACAGAGCCTATTTCTTAGGTTGAGCCCACCCATAACTGGAGTTCTTTACTAACTCAGATTTAGCTGTTACTATTTCAAGTAGCTTTGTGCAAGCTGCCAAATAGGGAAGAGGCCTGAAGAACTCCTGCTCTGGGGAGTTGCATGGAGGGAAATAGTCTGACAGAGGTGTTGGGCCAAGTACCGGGGTTGGGTTGGACCACTCTGTGGGTCCAGATCTTAATCTTTAAGGAAATTAGGTTCCTGGTTGGCTGGAGCTGGTGTCAGGCCTTTCTCCATAGTTAGTACTCCCCTCTCCCATAGAGGAAGAGAGATGACTGGAAAGTTTGTTGCTGTTGCAGTGGTGAGAGGGTCAAGGCAGAAAGGGAGCAGGTCATGGGAGTCCTGAAACAGGCTTGCTTCTGCTTTCCAGAAATCTGGGGCGATAGACATCTTGCTGTGGTACTCTAGCCCAAGAGTCTTAGTTCTGTTTGTTTCTAACCATTTATATTAGTAAAAAGTAACTCCATTTGCTTTTTGGCTCAGACCTTGTATGACGACTGGCGCTCTCGAGTTTATTCACTGCTTCTGAACCCATATGTTGCTTCCTCAAGGCTGTGCCCCCAGCTTTGACTTGACTGTGCTTTTCAGTCACTGCTCTGTCCCATCCAGTTCCATGGCTTCTCCATGCCCAGTGTTCCTGCCCTCAACAGAGGGGTCCTGGAGAAAGAGGTCACTTATGTGACTAGCATAGTGCTTTTTGTTGCTGTTTTGCATCTCCTCTTCACAACATCCCTAGGAAAGACGTGATAAATCTGACTTATAAATGAGGAAAAAAGGCCTCAGAGGGGAGAGATGACCTGCCCAAAGTCACATAGCTGGTAAGTGGCAGAGTGAGGACTGGAACCCAATCCTGTTTGGCCCCAAAATCGGTGCTCTTAATGCCATAGTATACAGTTTTTAAAAAGGAACCTTTTGATGATTTCAGAAGCTATGCTTATGCGGGGATTTGTTCTTCCTCTGAAAAACAACATAAACTTTTAAGACTTAGTGATATAAGAATATATAATAAATAAATACATATATTTATTTATTTTTTAAGTCGGAGTCTCACTCTGTCGCCCAGACTGGAGTGCAGTGGCACACTTGGCCACCATAGCCTCGACCTGGGCTCAGGTGATCCTTTTGCCTCAGCCTTCCAAGTAGCTAGAACTATAGGCACGTGCCACCATTCCTGGCTAATTTTTTGATTTATTGTAGAGATGAGGTCTCGCCAAGTTGCCCAGGCTGGTCTCAAACCTGTGGGCTCAGGCAGTCCTCTCACCTTGGCCTCCCAAAGTGCTAGGATTATAGGCATGAGCCTATTTACCTGACCAGTAAATATATTTTTTAAAAATTATATAAAGTACAAAATGTGAAAAATCATTTTTGTCTTTATCCCTGATATCTAAAGGATAATACAGGTGACAGTTTTGAGTGTAGCTTTCATTTTATTTGTATTTATACACATATGTACATGTATAGTCTTTTTAAACATATGGGTACATACTGTATATACCACTCTGCACCTTGCTTGTTTTCTTTTTTTTTTTTGAGTTGGAGTCTCACTCTGTCGCCCATGCTAGATTGCAGTGACACACTTATGGCCACAACCACAACAGCCTCAACCTGCTGGGCTCAGGTGATCCTTCTGCTCAGCCTTCCAAGTAGCTGGAATCACAGGTGTGCACCACTACACCCAGCTAATTTTTGATTTATCGTAGAGATGAGGTCTCGCCAAGTTGTCCAGGTCTCGAACCCCTGAGCTCAGGCAATCCTCTTACCTCAGCTTCCCAAAATGCTGGGATTACAGGTGTGAGCTACTGCACCTGGCTTGTACATTGCTTTTTCCTTAGTATGTCTTAGAGAGTTTGGACATATAGCTAGGTCAGTACACAGAGATTTTCCTCAGTCTCAAGGACGGTACGATATTTTATGATTAGATCGTAACTTTTTGTTTTTTTTTTTTGAGTGGGAGTCTCACTCTTGACCAGGCTGGAGTGTAGTGGCACAATTGCGGACACTACAGTCTTGACCTGCTGGGCTCAGGCTATCCTTCCGCCTCAGCCTTCCAAGTAGCTGGAACCACAGGTGCACGCTACCACGCCTGGCTTATTTTTTTTATTTATTGTAGAAACGAAGTCTCACCAAGTTTTCTAGGCTGGTCTTGAACCTCTGAGCTCAGGCAGTCCTTTCGTTTCGGCCCCCCAAAGTGCTGGGATTACAGGCTTGGGCCACCATGCCTGGTTTGTACCTTGTTTTTTACTTCGTATGTCTTAGAGAGTTTGGACATATAGCTAGGTCAGCTCACAGAGATTTTTCTCAGTCTCAGGGGCTGCACAGTATTTTGATTAGATTGTAACTTATGTTACCGATCCCTTATTGATGAACATTAAGACAGTGCTCATTTTTTTGCCAATACAAACTGCCACAACATGCTCATACATACATTCTTTGTGGATATGTGCAAGTGTTTATTTAGAATTCATTTAAGGAATTACTGGATCAAATAAGATATGTATTTAAGATTTTGAAAGTATTGCCCTTCAGGAGCTATATGAATTTTCACTCACCAATTTTGTGCTGTGACTTTAGAATATGCCAAACAGCTTTTCTGGAAGCAGGAGGGGTATAAATAATAAATTAATGCTTTTTAAAAACAGCCTTCAGCCAGGGAGTGACTTCCGTACTAGGGGAATCATTAGCTCTCAGTCCCAGATCGAGGCATGCCTCCAGTGCCAGCATGTCTTGCTGATTCAATGTATGCCATCTCTAAGGAGGCAGCAAAGGGAGGACTGCAACTTCCCAGTCTCAGAAGAAAAAAGCCTGCTGATGTCTTGCTTACTCTGGTTGCACCAACTCCGGACTCCACCTGCCTGGCTACTCTGGGACTGCCTTGGAAAACAGCCTCTGTCACACCTCTTACAGGAAGGGAAACAACCAGCTGGAGGGACTCAGCACCCAGCTGGTGTGAAACAGAGGCTAGTTCTGTCCAGATTTCTCAGAGAAACTGGGAGGTTACTACTTAATGGTTACTAGTTTCCTTCTTCCCCCAAATAGGGTGTGAGCATGTGTAATTTTCAAAAAACATTAAAAAAAAATTTTTTTTTTGAGTTGGAGTCTCACTCTGTCGCCCAGACTGGAGTGCAGTGGCCGCTTCCGGCCACTGCAGCCTCGGCCTGCTGGGCTCCGGCAATCCTTCCTCAGCCTTCCAAGTAGCTGGAACTACAGGCGCACGCTACCACGCCTGGCTCATTATGATTTATTGTAGAGATGAGGGCTCGCCAAGTTGCCCAGGCAGGTCTCGAACCCACAGGCTCAGGCAATCCCCTCACCTCAGCCTCCCAAAGGCACGGGATTACAGGCTGAGCCACCGAGCCTGGCTACCATTTTTCAAAAGCCTTTTAATATAGCTCAGAAAAATTTGGTGAGGAGAAGGCAGGTCGGAGGTTACAGCCCTTCTAAAAATGAAATTATTTGTGTTTTCTTTTTTAGTGTTTTCCTTTCTCCTAAAGACACAGTCTTTTTTTTTTGGACAGTGTGATTCACCCAGGCTGGAATGCAGTAGATCATGGTTTACTGTGTGATCATGGCCTACTGCAGCCTCTAATTCCTGAGCTCAAGTGATCCTCTTGCCTCAGCCTTCTGAGTAGCTGGGACTTCAGGTGTGCGCCACCACGCCTGGCTAGTTTTTTATTTTTTGTAGATATGGGGTCTCACGATATTGCCCATGCTAGTCTCCTAGAACTCCTGGCCTTCCAGAGCACTAGGATAACAGGCATGAGCCACTGTGCCCAGCCATCTATTCCTTTTAACCACAGTTCATAAGTAGTGACCAGAGAGAGTATAGGTCCTGACTCCCTCATGTGGCAGTATTTATTTATTTTTAAGACAGAAAAGGTTAAGTTTGAAGTTGCTTTTAAATTTTATTTTATTTTATTTTATTTTATTTTTGAATCGGGGTTTCACTCTGTCACCCAGGCTGGAGTGCAGTGGCACACTCATGGCCACCACAGCCTTGACCTGCTGGTCTCAGGCAATCCTTCCACCTCAGCCTTCCAAGTAGCTGGAACTACAAGTGTGTGCCACCACACCCAGCTAATTTTTAATTTTTGTTGTAGAGACAAGGTCTCACCAAGTTGCCCAGGCTGATCTCGAACCCCTGGGCTCAGGCAATCCTCTCGCTTCTGGCCTCCCAAAGTGCTGGGATTACAGGCATGAGCCACCACACCCGGCGCTTTTAAAATTTTAAAAGAAAATAAGGCTACTTTGGCATAGAGTCTGCCTTCCAGGCACAGATCCAAAGATACTTTCTTTTAAAAAAAAATATACAAGCTGGGGTCGGTTGCTCAGCCTGTAATCCTGCGCCTTTGGGAGGCTGAGGTGAGTGGATTGCCTGAGCCCGCGTGTTCAAGACCTCCCTGGGCAACTTGGCAAGACCTCATCTCTACAATAAATAAAAAATTAGCCGGGTATGGTAGCGCGCGCCTATAGTTCCAGCTACTTGGAAGGCTGAGGCAGAAGGATTGCCGGAGCCCAGCAGGTCGAGGCTGCGGTGGCCGGCAGTGGCCACTGCACTCCAGTCTGGGCGACAGAGTGAGACTCCAACTCAGAAAAAAAAAAAAAATATATATATATACAACCAACCCATGATCACATGCTTGTGATAAAATAGTACAGAAGTAGCTCTAAATAGTGTCAGAAATGAATATGTTCCCTTTAGCCCTTTCGTATACTCTCCTCCCCAGAGGTAATCAAGGTTAATGTTTTAATACATATCCATACCTCTTCCTTTACAGTTAAAAATTCACAGCTTTATACTTTTATTTTAATGGGATTCTATGCTTTGCTTTTTGCCCATTTAATATATCTTTGACATCTTTCCATATCGGTATATATATCTCAATCTCATTTAACAGCTGTATAACATGAATGGATAGAACTAATTTGTCAGTGTTACAAATGGACCTGCAGTAAACATCTTTGTACATACATGTAGACTAAATTCCTGGATGTGGAATTGTAGGTAAAGGGGTTGCATTTGCCATCATCCCTAGAAAGAAAAAAGCCAGGATCCAGGTAATTCTAGCTCTGCTGCTGGGAAAACAAAGGTTGAATAAGCAGGTATGTGGGAAATGGCTCCATGCTAAACCACCTTCTTGGTGAGTCACAAGTAGTGCATTGAAAGTTCAGGCCAGGCTTGGTTGGCTCAGCCTGTAATCCCAGCACTCTGGGAGGCTGAGGTGAGTGAATTGCATGAGCCCATGGGTTCGAGACCAGCCCGGGCAACTTGGTGAGACCGCCTCTCTACAATTAAAAAAAAAAAATTAGCCAGGCATGGTAGCATGTGCCTGTAGTTTTGGCTACTTGGAAGGCTGAGGCGGAAGGATCGCAGGAGCCCAGTAGGTCGACGCTGGGGTGGCCGTGAGTGTGCTATTGCACTCCAGGTTGGGCCACTAAGACTCCAACTAAAAAAAAAAGTTCTGAAGCCGGGCTCAGTGGCTCAGCCTGTAATCCCAGCGCTTTGGGAGGTTGAGGTGAGGGGATTGCCTGAGCCCGTGCGTTTGAGACCCGCCTGGGCAACTTGGCCAGACCTCTTCTCTACAATAAATCAAAAATTAGCCAGGTGTGGTAGCCTGCGCCTGTAGTTCCAGCTACTTGGAAGGCTGAGGAGGATTGCCGGAGCCCAGCAGGTAGAGGCTGCGGTGACTGGGAGCGGCCACTGCACTCCAGTCTGGGGGACAGAGTGAGACTCCACCGAAAAACAAAAAAACAAAAAAACTCTCTCTAAACAGTTTGGTAGGTGGCCACCATTTGCTAATCTCTCAAAGACATTGAACAGCATTTTAGGTAGCAACTTGACCACATACTGTGCCATACAGCTGGGCAACTGGAGTGGAGTTAGGTTTGGGCTTTGTGTAGGAACTAGGAGGGACCTGTCAGCCTCCCTTAAGCCCCTCACATCAGGTAAGAGGGACCCAGGGAAGACCGGCATAAATCAGTTTTGAGGCTATGGGGGAGGGGTGAAATTTCACTCTAGCCTCTGTCTGGCTGAGAGGTGACATCTGACTTAGCAGACACACTGTGCATCAGTCAGGGCCAGGCCTCCACTAAAGAGTGTAGATCCAGAATCCCTAGAGAAGGAGCCCCTTGGGGTATAAGAAGACAGCACCCTCATCCAGTTAATTGGTGAAATCATGGTTAACTTCCAAGTGTAGATGTCCACTCTGAGGCCTCTTCCAGAACCCCCAGGCCCCTAAAGCCAAATCCGAACAAACTATTCCCGGGTGCTCTTGTAGTATCCTTGCTGTACCCTTAGAGCACAAAGCCTAGTTTTGTCTTCCGGGTCATATTTACTTGGTTGTGAAGAGGAAGGGTTACGAAATGAATTATGTGCTTCACAGTCTTCCCTAATAAAGCGGGAGCTCCTCCATAGCGGGGATACTGTTCAGGCTATCACTCATTCATTCATTCAGTCGTTATTGAGCACCTACCGTGTATCAGGTATTAGCTAAACTGCTGGGAATACAGTGGTAAGGCAGCCTCAATCCCTGCCCTCCTTCTTATGTCCTGGAGTGCCAACGTCTAGCCCAAGTCCTGGCACAGTAGGGCTTAGGGATGTCAATCTAATGGGAAAGCTTGTCTTGAAGCTGCCTTTGCATAGCAAGCGTTGTTCTAACTTACAAACTGTTCTAAATATGTTCATAAACAGTGTCTCAAGTTGCACTTTCCACAGTTTATGACATCCATTTGACTGTAAGACACATACTTTAAAACTTCTGGAGCGATCTCGGGGGCCCGACGGAGAACGTGGGGTACCGAGGTGGCAGGGGCGGCCCCTCGCAAGCCCAAAGTCGGGCGGGAGCCGCCGCGCCGCCGCCCTCGGGCCCTTCCCCGCAGCCCCGCCCGCCCAGGTGCCGCCCAGCCCCGCCCCCGCTCTCCATAGTTACGGCGCGGTGGAGGCGGCGGCCATCTTGGCTGCGGAGCGATGAACGGGGCCAACCCGAAGGCTGCGGCCGCGGGGTCGGCTGCGGGGCCCGGGGGGCTGGTGACTGCAAAGGAGGAGAAGAAGGCGGGCGGCGGCGTCCTGAACCGGCTCAAGGCACGGCGGCAGGCGCCCCAGCACGCGGCCGGCGAGGGCGTCGGGGCCGCGGTCACGGAGCAGGAGCTGCTGGCTCTGGACGCCATCCGGCCCGAGCACGTCCTGCGCCTCAGCCGAGTCACCGAGAGTGAGTGCCGGGCTGCCCCGCCGGCC
>NW_007260039.1:231658-232132 GCF_000164805.1 Carlito syrichta | reverse complement strand
CCCCGCCCCAGCCGTCGGCGAAGTTCCGGCTCAGCCAGGCCCCCTCCGGTGGGCTGCCCCCCGCTTCCGCAGCCCTCTGCCCGGCCAGAAGCCCCTACCTGCTTGCCTCGCGTTTGCCTCCGCTCCGGCCCCTGACAGCCCCTCCCCCGGTTCCAGCCTGCCTCCGCCCCTTCGCCCTTTGGGTCCCAAGCGTTGCGACCTCTTTGTGCAGGTGGGCTTCTCCTCAGAACACGCGGCCGTGGCGTTTTCTGCAGATTTAGAACCGTGGCACCTAAAGCAATGAATAAACTTTCGGTTTGTGTACACACTCCGACATGTGGATCCTGCTCTCGCTGTTTGTTTAGCGAGTTAAGAATGGTGCCAGGAGCCGGGCTCGGTGGCTCAGCCTGTAATCCCGCGCCTTTGGGAGGCCGAGGTGAGTGGATTGCCTGAGCCCGCGGGTTCGAGACCCGCCTGGGCAGCGAGACCTCATCT
>NW_007260039.1:217214-231636 GCF_000164805.1 Carlito syrichta | reverse complement strand
CTGCACTCCAGTCTGGGTGACAGAGTGAGACTCCAACTCAAAAAAAAATAAAAAAAAAGAATGGTGCCAGGATTTCAGAAGTGCATTTCTTACATAAAGCCATTCTAAGCTTTTTCATTGATATGAGGAAGTGGGGAACACATATATTGCCCACTCTCTGTCGGGTGGTCTCCCTTTTTTGTCCTCTGCCAAGCCAGTTCCTGACTTGGCACCCTTTCTCTTGCTGCCCCCCCCCAGGAGTTTGCAGTCACCTGGTTAGTCTTGCCCTGCCCCTCTGCCCCTCTGCCCCTCTGTCCATCTGTCCATCCCTTCTGCCTTGGAGACTTCTAGCCCTGCTCTTCCTTGATGGATGCAAGGCCATTCGCGGTGTTGTTTGTTGAATTGCTTTAGTTTAGGGCTGCTCAGGTATCCCTCAGGTTGCTGGTGGCAGCTCCAGTAATTTGAGGGGTGGAGAGGTGGGCCTTAGTCCAACCTGTGCAAAAAGGAGTTCCCATACCCTTAAATGGCTTCAATTTGATTCTAGATGTTTGGATGTCCCCATTTTTCATCACTCTTTAGATTGGGGCTGTCCTTTGCCTGCCTGAGTGTGTCTTTTGACAGTCTTGCCATTCAGTTTAATTGAAACATTGTGAAAAAGCTGCTGCTGTTCTGACCTAGTCTGGAAGCACAGAGATGCTCAAGTTCCTGACCTCTGTAACTTCTTGCTCTCTTCTGATATCAAAGGTGGATTAGGTCATTCTAATAATGCCTGCATTATTCTCAGTGGGCACTCAGGTCCTGTTTGGGAGCTTGGAATTGGTGCCATTGCCCAAACCTACCTCTGTAATTTTTTAGAGAAAGCCACAGGTCAAAGCTTGGTAACCTCTTTGTTACTTTTTCACATCTCGTTAATTCTGTTTAGCAAATTATTTATTGAGTTTCCTCTAAAGGCACAGGATCAATGTCAACCTTTTTTGGAGTTACAGAATAATGAGTAACTTTCAAGTTTGACATCTTACTAAAGAGACAACTTGTGAAACACGAAACAACTAACATAAGCTAGCAATATAAGACAAAGTCTCAGAATGAGCTGTGGCAAAGATGCTGCCAGGGGTCGTCATAAAAATCTGAAATTTTCTGTAATTGGTATTCTTTTGATTAGGAGTTCAGGTTGTTGTAGGCTCTTCTCTGGCCTAATGCCCTTAGCAACCAGTTTATCCTGCTACCTGTGTTTATGTGGTCCACTGCGTGATTTTGACCAGCCTACAAACTGAGAATGATGTTTACACCTTTAAATGGTTGAAAAAAATTTTGAAAAATCATGTGACGTGTGATTATGTAAAATTCATATCAGTGTCCATAAATACAGTTATTGGAATACAGCCACATTAATTAATTTGCTTATTGTCTGGATGCTTTTGTGGTACAGTAACAGAGTTGAGTAGTTGTGACAGAGACTAAGTGGTCACGAAGCATAAATTAATTATCATTTGATGTGTCAGAGAAGTTTGCTGTTCCTTGCTTTCTTATACTAATAGTTGACAAACTAGCACTATGTTATTATCTGTTACATCAGTCTAAATGTTTTTAAATGGATGTCTACAAAAATTCTGTTGTGACTTCTAAGTTGATAGATAATGAAAGATTTGTAGGTGCTTTCAAGGAAATTCTCCGTTTCTGTCCCTGTTTCTTAAAGTGTTATAGTTATCTTTGATTCAAACCAAGTCTCTTTTTTTTTCTTTTTTGGATCCCTTAATGCTCAGCTTTTACTTATGATAGCACAAGAGGAAGTTTTTGGGTGCATTTTACGTTAATTATGTAGGGAAAGAAACCTGAGTTTGCTTCAAAACTTGAGAATTAAATGTAGTTTTGGAAGCTTACTTAGCAGTATTGGTTTCTTTCTCTTATTTTCAGATTATTTATGTAAACCTGAAGACAACATCTACAGTATTGATTTCACACGCTTCAAAATTCGAGATTTGGAGACAGGGACAGTGCTTTTTGAAATTGCCAAACCTTGTGTTTCAGGTAAGCTTCTGATATTGAGGACCTTTGAGCCAAAGGTCTTTGAGACTTGAATATTTGTTGTGTACCATTGCATCCTGTTTCTTTCTCTTTTTTTTTGAGTTGGAGTCTCACTCTTGCCCAGGCTGGAGTGCAGTGGCACACTCATGGTCACCCCAATGTTGACCTGCTGGGCTCTGGCGATCCTTCTGCCTCTGCCTTCCAAGTAGCTAGAACTACAGGTGCACGCTGTCACACCCGGCTATTTTTTTTTTTTTTTTTGAGTTGGAGTCTCACTCTGTCACCCTGTCACCCAGACTGGAGTGCAGTGATTGCTCACGGCCACTGCAGCCTTGACCTGCTGGGCTCCAGGGATCCTTCCACCTCAGCCTTCCAAGTATTGCTGGAACTACAGGCATGAGCTACCTCACCCAGCTAATTTTTTGATTAACTGTAGAGATGAGGTCTTGTCAAGTTGTCCAGGCGGGTCTCGAACCTGCGGGCTCAGGCAATCCACTCACCTCGGCCTCCCAAAGCGCTGGGATTACAGGCTGAGCCACCAAGCCTGGCTGCATCCTATTTCTTGAATTTCAGTGTGTACTGCTTCTATGACCTCTTCCCATGGCCTGACCTGCCATGTGGTGGTGTTTTGTAACTGCGTTAGAAGGCACGGTGGCTCATATCTGAATTCCAGCACTTTGGGAGGCAGAGGCGAGAGAATTGCCTGAGCCCAGGGGTTCAAGACCAGCCTGGGCAACTTGGTGAGACCTCGTCTCTACAAGAAATAAAAAATTAGCCAGGCATGATGGTGTGCACCTGTAGTCCCAGGTACTGGGGAGGCTGAAGTAGAAGGATTGCATGAGCCCAGTGGATTGAGGTTGCGGTGGCCATGAGGGTGCCACTGCACTCCAGCCTGGGCAGCAGAGGAGGACTCTGACTTAAAAAAAAAAAAAAAAGAGGAGACTGTATGCTGAGTATCTACTCTTTGCTGGTCACTGTGTTTTACTTCTTTCTGCACGTCAGTGTATGTGATCCTCACACCTCTACGAGGGATTATTATCCTCATTTTACAGAGAAAAATCTGAGGCCCCAAATTTTCAAGTGACACTTTTCCAAGGTCCTGTACTCTTTCATCTTATCATACTGCCTCCAATTAGGAAAGCAATCCTTCAAATTAAACTATAATGAGGAAAACTCACCTGGGCCTTGAGTCCCCTGGAAAGGTGATACTGAGAATTCCAGTCCAGACCATGAATGAAGTATCTTCACTTATCTTCTCACTCTTTAGTTAGTGCCTTGGATTTCCCAGTAAGACCTTGTTTGGATGTTTGGATTTTAATCTCCACCATTTTCTGGAGGAACAGAATCCATAACTCATCTACTTGAGATTCCTTAAATTAGCCTTGAGTTAGAGGCTTCCTGTGCTGTGATACTGTTAGTTCCAGTGTGATTCATTCTGGCCAAGGGACCACATAAGTCTTTGGAGCTGGTCACTGGAGGTGTAGCACCCTCTGGAGTTAGTCATTTGTTAGAACACTGTCACAGATTCCTTTTATAATATCAACGTAGTCTGTAATAACTTATTTTGCAAAGCTTTTCTCATCTGATTTGCTACTCAGAGCCTGCAAATTTAGTAAGGTCTTTGTCTCACTCTTACCCGGTATTCTGTGTGTGTGTGTGTGTGTGTGTGTGTGTGTGTGTGTGTGTGTCTCTTGCTCTATTGCCCAGGAGTGCAGTGGCATGATCATAGCTCAGATCCTCCTGCCTCAGCCTTCCGAGGAGCTAGGACCGCAAGCATCTGCCACCATACTTGGTTAATATTTTTATTTTTGTGGAGATGAAAGTCAGGCTATATTGCCCAGGCTAGTCTCGAACTCCTGGTCTCAAGTGATTCTCCTGCCTTGGCCTCTCAAAGTGCTGGGATTATAGGTATGAGGAGTCACCACACCCAGCCACACCTGACTACCCAGTATTTTTTTTGGGGGGAGAGGTTGAAGTCTCACTCGATGCCCAGGCTGGAGTGCAGTGGCATGCTCACGGCCACTGCAGCTTCGACCTGCTGGGCTTAAGTGATCATTCCGCTTCAGCCTTCCAAGTAGCTGGAACCACAGGCATGTGCCACCATGACCAGCTAACTGGTTTATTGTGGAGACAAGGTCTCGCCAGGTTTGCTCAGGCTGGTCTCGAATCCCTGGACTCAGGCATTTCTCTTTTCTCCACCTCCCAAAGTCCTGGGATTACAGGCATGAGCCACCACACCCAACTAAACCAGTATTCTTTTTTTTTTTTTAGTTGGAGTCTCACTCTGTTGCCCAGACTGGAGTGCAGTGGCTGCTCCTGCCCACCGCAGCCTCAACCTGCTGGGCTCCGGTGATCCTTCCGCCTCAGCCTTCCAAGTAGCCGGAATTACAGGCATGCACTACCACGCCTGGTTGATTTTTTGATTTATTGTAGAGATGAGATCTCGTTGCCTAGGCAGGTCTTGAACCTGCGGGCTTAGGCAGTCCACTCACCTCAGCCTCCCAAAGGCGCGGGATTACAGGCTGAGCCACCGAGCCCGGCTAAACCAGTATTCTTTATGCTGTTATAATCAAGCACTGATCAAGATGCCCAAAGCTCAAACTTGTGGGTACTTATTTTTGATTGGGAGTTCTCTAGTCTTTACATTTAAAGATCTTATTTCACTTAAAATATTCTTACATCGATAAGTACCTTCTTATAGTACTTGTTCTGATGAATTCAAATCCCTGAGAGGGATTTGGTCTGATTCTCTTTGAATCACATAGTCTAGACTTTTTGGGTATGAACTCCTACTCAATCTGGTTGTCCAGTTGCTCTTGGGCTTGTCATAGGCAGAGATATTTGATGCTGAAAAAGACTTCTGTATTATACCATGTTCAGCTTAGGTCTGGAGAAAACACTCTTATTGTACACTGGAGAATTCTAAGTCCTTGTTCCCATTCGAATGCTTGGTTCTCTGATTCATTTTACAAATCTTTCATCTACTGGATTTAGGAATGGACTAGACCAGCGTTAACCTTGTAGAGGCCTCACGTTGGTTCATTGCCCATGTGCTTCACCCTTTCCCAGGTAGTCAGAAGGTTAGGCCTGGTATGGCCTGAAACGGACATCAGTCCAAGGAAGTACATTACCCCAAGGCTGTAGGTCATTGTCTTTCATATAAATAACAAAATTATTATTATTATTTTGAGATAGGATCTCACTCTGTCACCCAGGCTGGAGTGCAGTGGCACAATCATGGCTCAATGTAGCCTTGACATCCTGGGCTCAGGTGGTCCTTCCACCTCATTCTCCCGAGTAGTTGGGACTACAGATATGCACCACTATGCCCGGCTAACTTTTTTTTTTATTTTCCGTATCCAGCTAGATTGCCCAGACTGGTTTAGAACTCCTGGGCTCAAGTGATCCTCTCACCTCGGCTTCCCAAAGTGTTGAGATTACAGGTGTAAGCTCCCACTACTGACCAAATTTATTTCTAGTAGTTTGTCTTTGCTGCCTGTCAGAAATTTTTACATTCTTTGAAGGAACTTTTCAATCAGTGTCAACTTTATAGTCCCATTGTTTTAGGTTAGTGGTTAGCATTTCATCTTGGTCAATAGCAGACCTAGTCTTTATAATATAGACCATGTCAGGAACCTAGTACCCAGCTTGTGTTTCAGGCTTCATCCTTATGATATGGCCTAAGCCCCCAAATTATATAAAAGGCAAAGAGCTTAGTGTTGGGTCTAGATGGACCTGGATTTAAATCCCTGTTCCCTCCATTTACTATTTGAGGGATTCTGGACATACTACTTGGCCTCTCCAAACTTGAGCTTCCTGGTCTGTAAAATGGAGATAATGATACCTCACAGGATTGTTAGGATTCTGTGAAGCACTTAGCACAGCCTGGCATATAGCAAGTGTGCAGTAAATATTAACCATTCTTCCTGCTGGTGTTAGTATTATGAATTTGTTGCCGTTGTGCTGTTTGAACTGATGGTAGAACTCTTGGACTGTGAGTGCCGAGATGGTGCACTGAAGATTCTGTGTGCTCTTTCAGACCAGGAGGAAGAAGAAGAGGAGGAGGGTGGAGATGTGGATATCAGTGCAGGGCGTTTTGTCCGTTATCAATTCACGCCAGCCTTTCTCCGCCTCCGGACAGTTGGGGCTACGTGAGTATCATTATTTCCTGAGGGGAGAACATTCTGCTTGTTCACAGAAAATAATGTTCTCAGTTGGGTTTTGAGTTGGTTTTAGAGGAGTGGGGAGGCAAAGTAGGACTCACAGAGATTTATTTTGCAGGGTGGAATTCACAGTGGGAGACAAACCTGTGTCAAACTTCCGGATGATTGAACGGCACTATTTCCGGGAACGCTTGCTGAAAAACTTTGACTTTGATTTTGGCTTCTGCATCCCCAGCAGTAGAAACACTTGTGAACATATCTATGAGTTTCCTCAGCTTTCGGAGGATGTCAGTATGTATCCCCTGACTCTTAGAGCATTTTAAATTCTGAAGGCTAGAAAGAATGAACCTTGAAACCCATCTGGTCCAACAGCCTTGTTTAGTCACATGGCTATAGTGATGTGATACATATCTAGTCATTTGACCTCAGGCTTCTCATTTCCTACTGCTCCTGGATCCTGTTTCAAACTCTGACTCTGGCTGTATGGAAGCAATGAAGGTTTTAATAATATAGGCCATCCTTCTAGATGTCTCCTATGGGAAAGGGAGTACCTGAGGGAGATAAGAGGAGGGCTGTGACAATCCTTGGGACTCCAGTCAGATAAAGTGCCTTTCCTGTCCACTGCTAAGTCATGGCTTTTCACTGTGTTCTAGTCATTGGCCCTTCTTTAATCAGAGCCTGAAAACTCCAGGCTAAATAGAATCAAGGTCTGAGGACCCCTTCTTTCCCATGCTTGCAAGACAGAGGGTTGATTAGATAAACTGTTAGCATAGATCCAGCAGGAACTAGGGTTCTGGAGCAGGAGTGAGAGGATGGAAGCATAGTCTTAGGAAGAGTGGCCCTGTGGTTGCATGAAGGTAGAACTGGAGAAGGCACCAAAGGGAGAAGGCTGCTGTGTAGCGTAGGTGAGGGAAGATAAGGACTGAACCAGAGAGAGAGAACAGGCTTTGCCAATTTCTGTGACTTTGGCCTAGCTATCTCAGGTTGTCATTCTCTGCTAGTCATGAGGGAAAATTGCTTCAGGACATTTATGAGAATGTGAGTGGAATCCTGTGACTAGTGATGAGCTTTAGTTGTGTTGTGGGGACTACCCACGCTGACTGGGTCTTTCAGAATCCCAGCTTCTTAGGGGTTGTCATATTCCAAAAATCAGGTACTCTTTACTTGTGGGGCAGTGCTCTTCTCAGGTAAAACGAGAATTGCTGAGATGTGGGGCAGGATGTTTATGACAGCATTAGATTCTGGCTTGAATCCTCAGACTGGCTGGGAGATATAAATACTTGCAGGAAAAGATTATGTACAGCATTATATGTTTTACCTGTGAAGCCCACTCAGTTGAAATAATTTGGAGTTCAGTGTTCTGGATATAAACCAAATAGTTTTGGCCTCAGAAAGTTCAAAGGGAACTTTAAAAAATCAATTTCATGTTTTCAGAAATGTGGTAAACAATAGCATTTCCTCCAGAACACTCAAAATGATGTGTAATCATTAATTCAAAATTGATTAGAGGCAGTGACTTAATTATCTTTACTCTCCAGTATGGTTAAAGAGATCTGGACAATTGCTTGAACAAATAGAAGACTTCAATTTAGATCCCAAGACAAGTATTTGAGAGTTAATAATAGTCAAGCTGCCTGTGGAGAAGGCTCCTTGCCTGCACTCATTCTCACCTTGGATTCCTTAGATTGTCAGGGAAGCCCACAGGAAGTGGGCATAGAGAGGCACAGATTTCTAAATTTGTACTGGAATGTCTAGAGTTAGGCCACGAGGCCAGGGCTTACTTTGGTCAGCTGAGAGCACTGAGTAAATAGGCTGCTGTGGTCTATGTTGGCAAGGTGAGTGTGTTTCCTTGGGGTCCTGACTGTAAGAATCTAGGCTGGAGGTGACTGAAGGAGGCCATATCAGAGAGTTGATTGCATCCTCATGTTGAAATGGAGATCATGCTCAGTTTGGGGGCCTTGGTCTCCCCAGCTATCAAGGACTGGCTCTCTCTGTTCCGACTTCATTATTCTGGTAGGGTATACTCATATTTTCTGGGAGCATTGGCTTATTTTGGAAGGGATACAAAGTTTTTTCCCACTAGCCCGTAGGGTAGACTCAAACATAACTGCTCTGTTTCTTCCCCCGACTTGCAGTTCGTCTGATGATTGAAAATCCTTATGAGACCCGCTCTGACAGCTTCTACTTTGTTGACAACAAGCTGATCATGCACAACAAGGCTGATTATGCCTATAATGGAGGCCAGTAACTGCTGCAGGAGTAAACAGGGGAGGTGCTTTGTTGCAGCCACAGGATCCTGGCACACGGAGGTGACTGAAGATGCAATTTTTCAACACACATCTGGAACCTAGCCCCAGGAAGCCAAGGGGTGGCAGTTTCCTGTGCTCCAAGGGAGGTGCCAAGCAGTGCTGTGTTTTCTTCTCCAGTATTTTTTTTTCCCTTTTCCCCCTGCTCCTTAGGTCACAGAGGTACTACAGTAAAGAAAAGATAAGGATAAGCCTCCTGGAATCCAGATAAAAAAAGTTAATTTTCATGTAGTTCTACCTGCTAACTGGTTGTACTGACAAGCCTTGGTCTCTCCAGACATAGCTCTGCCCATGTGAGAAGGCTGTGGCCAGGCCTGTCTGCAGGTTAGCAGCTCTTCTCAAGGTTCCTGGGTCCTGTGGGAAGCTGAAAGTAGGCCTCTTCCAGACAACTCCTCGTTACTTCCGGCATTGCCATCAGCACAGTCTGCCCTCAGCCTGTGCATAGTTTAATCCAACTGGAAGAAACTTGAAAGGGGGTGGGAAGGGGAGGAGGAGTGCCAAGAATTGAGGCACCAACGGATGAGTGATCCTGCCAAACTGGAAGATCCTCTTTGTGGAGAAGCCTGCTTTTCTGTCTGACTTCTAAGATCCTCAGCTGGTCCTCCTGGGGATAGACCGAGGTTCAGCCTGGCAGTGCCTTCCTGTTCTCATTTTGGAGGACAGATGAGCTTGCTCTGCTTCTCCTAGCTCCTCACTCTTGAGTCTCTTGTGAAACAGAATGTGTCAGCTTTGCTCATGGAATAGTAGTATCTCTCACGGCCAGAGCAGACCTTGTATTTTGGTTTTTTATTTCCAGACTTCTTTTTGGGAGCTTTTATATAGTATCAGTGGTGTTCCCAGCATATGTGATGTGCAGTTAGATTTCTGATAGTATTATCAGGCTTCTGGGCTAATCTGTCTCATTTGGGAGAGGTATACTTACAAACCAGCAGCAGCTCTCTAAAAGAGAGATTAGATTTTCACTACATATCATAGCCTGGAGGATTGACTTTTGATGAGGATTTGCTTTCAAAACTCCTTGTAGATTTCTTACTTAGTAGCCGGGCGTGGTAGCATGTGCCTGTAGTTCCAGCTACTTGGAAGGCTGAGGCAGAAGGATCGCTGGAGCCCAGCAGATTGAGGCTGCGATGGCCAGGAGCATGCTACTGCACTCCAGTCTGGGTGACAGAGTGAGACTCTAACTCAAAAAAAAAAAAAAGATTTCTTGCTTAGTAGAGTTTTCCTATCTGCCTTTCTACTGAAGTAGATTCTGGAACCATCCTAGCAGATCAGAGCTAAGTAATGCATATTCTGATCCTTCAAGCCACTAGTTGGAGTTGTTTTGGGTGTTTAGAAAGAGTGAAATAGGCTGAGATGGTGTCAGAGTGTCACAGTGATGTGCAGAAAAGCTTCCTTGTAGATCCTGTGGGCTATTTTTGTCCTCAGACCCATACTGGACAGACTCTCACCTCAGCTCCCTGTAGTTGCTGTCTGTGTGAATGACTTTAGGTGTTCAGTCTAGACTGCATGACCCTCTGATAAGAATATTGATGTGGCCAGGGTCACGTCATTAGCGTTGATCGAAGAGTATGTGGTGAGTCACTGTGAGGCGTCATAGTACCTGTGACAAGGGAGCTGTCTCCGGGTGCTGGGAAAAAGGCTGTGTGGGGCTGGGGAAAGAAGAGCATGTAGCCATACACGTTCCTGGGCATTCACTGACCAGTGTTGCTCCCTGTTTAGATTCTAGAGTGAGAGTGACCTTAAACCTTGCTTGGCCCAGTGCTTTGTGCCAGGCCAGAGTCTCACTGAGAAAGTCCTAGTTTATCCCCTTCTGTGCTGGCTCTGGATTTAGCCCTGAGGGAGGGAAAAGACTGTGCACTCTGTGGAATGGGTTCATCACCAGACTGGTGACTCTCAGAACTTGAGTCGACTACTAATCCAGGTGCCTTAAGTGTGGCTTTATCCCTTATGCTGCTAGGGAAAGCTGCATTGTTATCGTTCTCTTCTCATCTGCAGACAGACATCAACACTGTCTCCTCACTTTCTGTTTCTCATTGTGGCTCCTCAAATGAGATTTGTAAATATTCCTGTCAAGTTTAACAATAATCACTTCTCTCTGTGACGGAGGCCCAATTGGGAGAGTTTCCACTATTTGATATTTATTATCTGGACCGTGGTTTCTGGAGCTGCCCAGAGCTCTGCTCAGTAGTGTGTGTTTTGGAAATGTGCCCCGGGCAGGCTGTATCTAGCAAACTAGTAGGTCATCTCATATTAACTTTTGCTAGAAAGAAGACCTGGAAGATGGAGGAAGCTGGCATTCTGACTTTAGTCATACTGTATCCTCTTCCTTATTCGCTTGCCTTAGTCTCACTGGAGATCATTTGAGCCCAAGTGCTTGGTCTGTGCCCAGCAGGACAGGGATTTGCCATGTTCTGCTCCGGAAATTCTGGTGTTCTATATCTGGGGCTCTGGATTCTAGTGTCTAGCCGCTCAGGACATCTTAAGAAGCATTACCACTCTGGGGTGTTTGTCAGCATGAGTTTGAAATTCAAGCTTTTATACATGAGTTGAGAAGAGAAAGTGGAAGCCATACTTACTCTGAAATTAATGGAACCAGTCAGATGTTGAATTTAGCTACCACATTATTATAGAATCTGGACTGTTATTAGCAGTTAACTTGTGAATGATACGATGGGAGGGGGGAAAACTACCTACATGGGGGACCTGCTCTCTGTTAAAAGCTGGCATTTGCAAGACAGCTCCTGGAGAGAACACATTCCAGCAGAGTGGCAGGCCCCACCTGGTGCCACGGGGCCTACTGCCTGAACCCCCTTCCTCTCCTGACTTGCTCTTGTTTCTCTGCCTTGAAATCTCCTGGAGAGGGTCTCTCTTTTCCTAAGATGCCCTTCTAGCTTTTCCAAAGAAGATCCTGGTTTATCTTAGTCTATGTTCTAAAGGGTAAACAGAGGACATAACGAGCAAAAGTAGTTTTGGGCTTAAGTAGGCTATTTTCTCCTTTTGTGTTAGCTCAAAGCTATTTTTCAGAGAAGGCATTTTTCAGGGGTGTGTACCTCCTGAAGACGCCTCAGTCTTAGCGCCTTTTGATTTCCAATACATAGGGACAGTGATTGGGTGTCCTGGGGCGTTAGCAGTTCTTGACATGGCAGTTATTGGGCACGCTTCAGCTGAAGTGGAACTCATTTCTGAAATGGATGTAATAGGCTGTGTCCGATGTACAAATTGGGTGAGTCCTGCCTTAGTGTGCTCCCAGGGCACTCTTTTTTTCCTCTGTAAAGTCACTTTCTCCTGGTGGCCAGTGTTCCTATGATGTCAGTGAGGTTTGGGGATGGGGACAGTGCATTCTCAAATTCCCAGCACAGTCCTTGCTCCGGTGCACAAGGATTCCTGTTGCAGGGTGCTGCTGTACCTGCTGCAGGAGCCTAGTCATCGAACCACCATGTTTCTCACATTCCATGTCACAAAACATCTTAGCCTCAAGAAGGATCTGGTGGAGGTGGATTTGCCCCTTGTTTTACAAAGGACTATTTAAAGTCATTGAAGTTGTGAAAGTCTATTTTTTTTCTGTAAGTCTATTTTTCACAGAATGTAAGAAACATCAATGACCTAATCTGTCCTTCCTCCTCTTTTCCACTTCACCCAAGACCCTCATTCCTTTTTTATTGTCTTTGTGTCCAAAGCAAACCAGGTGACTTATTTGTATAAAATGTTATTTTGCCACAAGAGACAGTAATAAAAGAAAGATTTTCACAGTACTCTACCCCATCTTGTCTCCTGACTGGGTCCCTTGAGTTGCTGGGGGGAGCAGGAGTGGAGGTGAGCTCCAAGTTTCCCGTATTTTGGCTATTATGTGACCTTTTAAGGAATACTTTGCAGTAAAATTCACCTCATTTAGAGTACAGTTTGGTGCATTTTGACAGATGTATAGTTTTATTACCCCATCACAATCATGATATAGAACATTTCCATCACAACCACTCAGAAAGTTCCCAGGTTCTTTGTGTTTGCGGCCAATTCCCTCCCCTTACTCCCAGCCTCTTGCAGTTACTGTGTGATTCTGTCTCTGTTGGAAAACCTGTATACTTTTAATATAAAACTTTACCTCCATATTTACAGTCACAAACAACGTGATTCTAAAATAAGTCTGGTTTAGATGTTCTTGGCCTCTGCTCACAAACATGGCTCACTTATTTTCTCAGTCTTTTATCCTTTTTCATTTTTTTTTCCACCCAGGGCTGGTGCCTAGGTGGAGTGACTGAAGGATGAGGAAGACCTCAGAGCATTTGCCAGTGATATTCATTTGACTTTAAAGTACTATGGATTTAGAGGCATTCTTTTTTTTTTTTTTTTTTTGAGTCAGAGTCTCACTCTGTGGCCCAGGCTAGAGTGCAGTGGCATGCTCACAGCCACTGCCTCAACCTGCAGGGCACAGGTGATCTTTCTACCTCAGTCTTCCAAGTACTGGAACCACAAACATGCACCACCATGCCTGGCTAATTTTTTGACTTATTGTAGAGATGAGGTCTTGCCATGTTGTTCAGGCTGATCTCGAACCCCTGAGCTCAGGCAGTCCTCTTGCCTCTGCCTCCCAAAGTGCTGGGATTACAGGGGTGAGCCACCGCGCCCAGTTGAGAGACATTCTTATAAATTCATTTTTCAAAAATAAAAGGTAACATTGGGGACTTTGCCGGGTTGGTCTGGGAAGAAAACAGAATTTTTGGCAAGTGGGTCAGTTCTGGGGACAGATGCCTGGCTAAGTTTTGGGAAACAGGCAGCTAGAGAGATCTGTGGGTACCTGGGTGGGCGTGGTGACCAGAAGGCTTTGGGAGTCAGATTCACACTTGTGGCAAGGCAAGATCTTCGTAGGGCAAGTGAAGTGAGCACAGCTTCTTGGGCAAGATAAAGGTGTCTGGATGAGCATACTAGGGGTCAAATACTAGGGCTTCTAGCAGGGCTGTGCCCTAACTGGGAATGAAGCAGGACTAAAGTGGGACAGAGACTTAGCAGCTCCACACATCTTCATAACCTCTGGGGAAAAGAAATCTTTCCTCCCTGGCAACCCAATTCCATTGGCCTAAATATTGAGCACCTGAGCAAGCCAAGGTCCTTGACCACCTTGGAGCGAAGTTCTAGTGGGAGAGATGATAAATACGATCATTTTTTTTCAGGAACGAGGTGTCTTGAATAAACGATGGATGGAGAGCGTGTGGGGGAGAAACATCAGCCTGGTGTGGTCAGGGCAGGCATCAATGAGTGAGACTTGAATGAAGGTGGCGTTGCAGGCAGAGGGCCAGTGATTGCAGAGGCCCAAAGGCACGAACAAGCTAGGGGTCTCAGAAGCGCTGCTTCGTGTGGCTGGAGCAAAGCTAACCAGGGAACGCCGGGCCCAAGAGGTACGCAGTGGCAGGTCACAGCTTTTGAGGCTATGAAGTTGGATTTTAGGAGAGATGAGTCTGCTGACGAAAAACTGTAAGCCGAGGATTGCCATCTTTTTTTTTTGAGTTGGAGTCTCACTCTCGCCCAGACTGGAATGCAGTGGCACGCTCCTGGCCACCGCGTCCTCGACCAGCTGGGCTCCAGCGATCCTTACACCTCAGCCTTCCAAGTAGCTGGAACTACAGGTGCCCGCTACCACGCCCAGCTTTTTTGAATTATTGTAGAGATGAGGTCTCGCCAAGTGCCCGAGGGGTCACTCACCTCGGCCTCCCAAAGCGCGGGATTACAGGCTGAGCCACCGAGCCCGGCTGAGATTGTCATCTTATTTATGCTTTTCAAACACCCCTCTGGCCTTTCTGAGGTGCCCCATCCTTGGCTTTGCCTGATAGCATTTTTATTAGCGGATAGGCGCACAGAGAGCTAGCTAACCAGCCTCGGAGATTCCAAGAGCGGTGCCGAGAGGCCCTGGGAGGCCCCGCCCCCGGGGCGCGGGCGCTGGCGCGGGCGCGTCTCCGC
>NW_007260039.1:209029-216971 GCF_000164805.1 Carlito syrichta | reverse complement strand
GAGGTGAGTGCCCTCGGGCTCCGCACAGGGGGGACATGGCCCGGGCCTGGCCGACCGGGCGGAGGTCCCTGCGGCTGGCTCTGTCCCAGCCGTTGGCAGGCGGGCGGGGCCCCCACCTTGAGCGCACGCGGCCTTTGCCCCAGTTCTGCTGTTCCTCGCACCTGCCCCGCCCGGCCTGGCCTTTCAAGGATCCCCGCTCCCGCAGATATCCACGTCTCCTTTTGACCCCTACCGCCGACCCCGTTCTGACGGCTGCATCTGCATCTCCCTCCCCTCATTTGGCCCCAGCGGGGGTTGAGGCTGCGCCCTTCCTCGGGAGCCAGGCCTGACTGGGATTGCACCAGTCTCGCGTTTGGCCAGCTCAGCCCCTCTCAGCCTCAGTTGGTACGTGTGTGAAATGGCCACAGAGCAGCATTACTATTTTCAGAGATTTGTTGTTGGAAGGACTAGATCACAGGGCATGTAAAGCTCGTAGTAGTGTCTGGCGTGTAACAGGTGCTCTGTAAATGTTCGCGATTGGTTAATACGGTACCTTTTCCATCTTATCATTTGTCTCCAGCTGTAGCAGCAGTGACACGTATGGCTAAGGCTTCCTTTGCCTGGTCCACTTACCCTGAATTATAACAATAAAAGGAACCTTACTGAGAACTATGCTAAGTGCTAGTTAGTATTTGTTTAATCCTTCCACCCTCAGGAGCTGAATACTATCGTCCTCCACATTTTATGGAAACTGAGGCTTCGTGAAGTTAAAACCCTTGCCTAAGGTCCCAGAGCTGGGGTCTTATTCTTACTGGTATTCTACAGAGGATTGAATGACATAGTGTATATAAAGGGTTTAGCAAGAATGGCAAACATTCAGTTAGTGTGGGGTCTTCAACGGTGGCACCATTGACATTTTGGGCTGATAATTCTTTGTTGTGGGGGGCTATCCTGTGCCTTGTGGGATGTTTAGCAGTATCCCTAGCTTCTGTCCACTAGATACCAATAGCATTACCCCCTCCGGTTGTGACAATCAAAAATGTCCCCAGACATTGCTAGTTGTCCCTCAGGAGACAGAATTCTTTATGGTGGAGACCCACTAAGTGAATCACTATTATTATTTTTATTCCAGAACTCTTGCTTTCTTCTTCCACTGACTCCTGCTCTTCTTCCTGGCAGCTCTCAGTCCTCAAGACAGGCGATGGCTACATACTATCTACCAGTCTGTGGAACTGCCTGAGACACACCAGATGTTGCGTCAGACATGCCGGGACTTTGCCGAGAAAGAACTGCTTCCCATTGCGGCCCAGGTGGACCGGGAGCATCTCTTCCCAGCGGCTCAGGTGAGAGTATAATTATAGCAACCCACAGTGGTGGTCTGCCTTTGGCTTTAGGATGAGTGGTAGCAGTGATTGCCAGGAGCGCTGGACCCCAGCTGAGGAACCCTAAAGCAGAACCTGGGACTCAGGAAATGCTCTGGGGTGTTTCCTTTGTTCAGCACATGGCCAGTGGCCATTACTTTCTGAAATGATTGCAAGGATTATGGCCGGATTTACTTCCAGAACAACAGTAATATATGGTGGATGGTCAATATTCTCACTGTGTGCCAGGCACTGTGCTAGTAGTAATAGTGAACGCTTGCAGAGTGCTTGCCAGTGTTCTAAGTGCTTGAGATGAGTTATCTTCTTTGTTCCTCACACCAGTCCTATAAGGTGAACTTACTATTGTTATAGTTAATGAAATGTACAGTATACAGTATACCCTATCTTACAGTTATGAAACTCACACTTATGAACAGGTTATGGAACCAATCAGCTTCAGAGCTCCGGCTTGAACTGTCTTCTCTCAGACCCTGAGTTCTCCATCAGTGCACTCCCTCCTGTGCTGTTGTGCTCTTCCATTTGCATTCATCCATCTACAGTTATATTAAACATATGTTTAATATGCTACTGCTATATCCCCTGACCTGGCAAAATGTATGGCACGTGGTATAAACACTAAATTGATAGTTGTGAAACCTTTCTGGCCTCTTCTTGCCTGCTTTTCAGTCTGAGGAATTCAGGAGTTATGGTTTCCACTTACATATCTTGGAAGCTTAGGGGCCACTCCTCCAGCTTCATGAATTGTGTGTGTTCAGTGTGTTAGGCATTGTGTCTGGACTGTGAGAATACCCAAGGAGGTCAAAGTTGAGTAGGCGAGTGGTATTCTGGGCACCAAAATTAGTTGGGCAACTTTTAGGAATTAGACATTTAGCATGTGTCATCTGATTTAATCCTAAAGACATCCCTACCTAATCTGATCTCCACTTTGCTTTCTAAAGTGATTGCAAGGATTAAGTGAGAAAATGTATGCCAAATTCCTGGTGCCTGGTACTTGAAAAATGGTAGCTATTAATACTATTATTGTTATTCTCATTACAGTTAAAGACATTGAGGCATAGAGAAACGAAGTAACTTTCTAAGGATTACTGGTCTGCAGAACTAAAATTCACAGCCCAAGTGTGGCTGGCTCCAAAACCCTTCTCTATCCACTGTCCACATGACTGTCCCAGAAGCCCTGCTGGCAGGCAAGGAAGCCCTATTCTAGTTGGGAGCGTAATTGTGGGACTTCAGCTCCCCCTCCACTCCATCCTGCGCACAAACACACACACTCTGAGCATGCGCACATGCATTACTCTCAGTAATCTTGGCTGGTACTACCCCTTCACCTTTCATTGCCATTAGTGGAGAGGTGAAAGTACTCAAAATCTTTGTGAGTAGAGGAAAGGAATTAGCAGACAGGCCACTGAAAAGCAGGAATAGCTGAGAGGAGCCGTCACTCAAGACCACTGTCCAAGAAAGGACAGTGTGTTGGAGCTCTTTGTACCACGTGACAGACTGCCTGATTTGTTTTTCCTGTATTGTTTATTCTTTTAAATTATCTCTAGATGTAGACACAGATTTACTCTGGACAGGAAAGCTGGCAGTAGAAGCAAGACTTTTTACCAGGCTACTTTAACTGGTCCTATCCTTCTTGCTCTGTGGAGCTGGAGAAGATGCAAGATAATCCTCCAAATGGTGGCAGAAATGGTTTTGAAGGGGGATGTCAGGATAGCAACCTCTTTCCCTTCTGGCATGTGGGGCTGTGCAGTAAGGATTTGCTGAATGTGTGAAGGTAGCGGACAGCAGTGGGAGCATCTGTATTGTGTTTTATCTTTCACAAGGTGTTTTCACATCTGTAATCTCATTAGATCATCACAAGTCCTCCTATTATTATCCTTGCTGTATAGGCGATGAAGGAGCCATTGTATGAATTTGTCTTCAGTTTCAGAACTAGGGAGGAGTAGCACTGAATTTTCTAATCTTTCTACGGTTGCACATGAGCTGGACTCTGCTTTGGGCAGAAGTTATTTCGCACTGTTTGCTTCTCATAGCTAAGGATTAAAGGTTGTTGGCTTTCTTTTTTTATCCCTGGCACTGTGTGTGGCACAGCTCCCAGTTACAATAGGGAATCCAAGGAGAAAGCGGGCAGAAGGGTCAAAGAACTAGATATGCATGGATAATATGGCACATGCAAAATTCAGTGTAGTACAGTTAGTATCTCAAAATTCGAAAGGTATTAACATCAGTAAGTAACATTTGATGATGACTTCTGGTACTTATATGTATATTTAACTCATTAAATCTTCAACACTAGGTACTTAACTGTCTCCAGTTTTCAGATGAGAAACTGAAGCCAGAGATTGTTTCTTGCTCGAGAGTCACACTGTTGACAATTAGAGGAGCCAGTTATAGACTTCTAAGCCACCTTCTGGCCTGTAATCACAGCACTTTGGGAGGCCAAGGCTAGAGGATCTCGAGCACAGGAGTTCCAGATCAACCTGAGCAACAGCAAGATTTTTGTCTCTACAAAAATTTTTTTAAAATAGCTGGGTGTGGTGGTGCTGCCTATAGTCCCAGTTACTTGGAAGGCTGAGGTAGAAGGATCGCCTGAGCCCAGCTGGTTGAGGAACTGTGATCACGCCACTGCACTCCAGTCTGGGCAGACCCTGACTCAAAAAAAAATTTTTTTCCCCCAAAAAAGTGGGTTTGTAGGGGAAAGAATTGAGAGGAGAGCAGGCCAAGAATTAGGTGGAAGCCTAGAATTTCTGCTTACTTGGATGGTTTTGTAATCTGATTGAGCTGATTGTCCAAGCAAACAAGCAAAACAATTATGAATTTACAATGTCATTTTGTTATAAAGAGAAACAGGAAATAGAATGATGTTTCCAATGGATTTTTAAATTTTTTTATTTTGTTATTTGTTAATTTTATTATTTTATTATTTTGTAGAAACAGAGTCTTGCAATGTTGTCCAGGCTGATCTTGAACTGTCCTCTAATGATTGTCCTACCTCAGCCTCCCACAGAACTGGGATTATGGTTGTGAGCCATTGTGCCTGGCCTATTTATTTATTATTATTATTATTTTTTTTTTTAGAGCCAGGGTTTCACTCTTTTACTCAGACTGGAATGCAGTGGTACAATCATAGCTCATTTCAGGCTCAAACTCCTGAATTCAAATGCTTTTCCCGCCTCAGCCTCCCGAGTAGCTGGGACTTTGGGCATGTGCCACCATACCTAATTTTTCTTTTCTTTTTTGGAGGGATGGGGTCTCACCGTTGTTACCTGGGCTGATTTTGATCTTCTGGCCTCAAACAGTCCTCCTACCTCTGTCTCCCAAAGTGGTGGAATTACAGGTCTTCAGTGGATTTTGGACTCCTTTACCTTGAAATGTATATGTGTATATTTATGTGTATAAAACTGAGCCCAGTTTCTTCTCATTTGCTCAGCTTTTCCTCTTCTGGCCCTGATTATTTTGAGGCTAACCTAGTTAGCCATATAGAAACCTCTAGAGTCACCTCATTTTTCTTCTCCCTCATGCCTATTGACTGTCATTAATTCCATTCCAACCTGAATGCCACCTTTTCTCATTTATCCCAACCAGAATTCCTCTCTGTGTTCTAGGAGCATTCCATTTGTGAACTGTAGTTGTGTTTATCGTATGGTCATGTCTTATGTCACAGTTTATTCAGTCAGCTTCCTGAAGGCAGAGATTGGATCTTGTTTGTATTTGTATCTTCCTGTTCAGCATGACACTTTGCACTTAGCAAGCAGTCAACAGATGTTTGTGGAGTTTTATAGATTTGAAGCCAATGATATGACTCAATATGCATCAAGGCCTGAATGTCACTGTTGTTCCAGCATGTGGCACAGATAGTGAGTGGGGTCCCGAGGAGGCAGTGGTATAGGACCTCTGTCCGTGTGTGGTTATCTCTTGAATAAGCAGTAAGTCTTCATCAAGTTAGGTTATTTTATTCTTTCTTTCTTTTTTTTAAATAGGATTTTACCCTGTCACCCAGGCTGGAGTGCCGTGGTGGTGTCACAGCTCATTGCAGCCTTGAACTCCTGGGCTTACGCAATCCTCCTGCCTCAGCCTCCCAAGTAGCTGGGCCTATGGATTCATACCACCATGCCCAGCTAATTTCTTTCTTTCTTTCTTTCTTTTTTGGTAGAGATAAGGTCTTACTTTGTTGCTCAGGCTGGTCTCAAACTCCTGACCTCAGGCAATCTTCCCACCTTGGTCTACCAAAGTGCTGGGATTATATGTGTGAGCCATCATGCCTGGTCAATTTTATTCTTTAAAGTGAGTTAGGCATCTAGCCTGGGCAACATAGCAAGACCCCATCTCTTTAAAAAAAAAAAAAAAAAAAAGTGAGTTGGTTTTGACTGTAGTGAATATAGGCATACTCAGGATAAATTTAATTTTTAAAAATGTGAGTTTAATAGCGACTTAAGACATTGTTTTCATATGAGGTACCCTATAGCCGTTTCCCAAATATGAAGGCAGCAGATGCTAAAGGCTTGACTAGTTTATCACTGCTGAGAAAGGAGTCTTATTCTTTCTCATGCTTTCTCTTGGAGTTTGGAGATCACTAGGCTCGCTCAGTCAGCAGTGTTGTTACCTGTCTCAGGGTGCAGGTTTTTGGTTAACAGACACCAGAGACTAAGAGTCACCATTGTGCGTTGCTCTTGGAGGTCACCCTGGAGATAGCTCTGAAGGTCGGGCCTCTCTGTGGACAGTGCTAAAATATTGAGGGAGCCCTGGTTTCTGTTAGCTGATTACCATCAACTTACAAAGGTCAGAAACTATGTACAAAACAACCAACTACCTACTTTTTTTTTTCTCAGCTGCTTTTCATTTTGTTTTTCGTTTCATCTTTTTAAAAATAATTAATTAATTAATTAATTAGAGTTGGAGTCTCACTCTGTCGCCCAGACTGGAGTGCAGTGGCCGCTCCTGGCCACCGCAGCCTCAACCTGCTGGGCACCGGCGATCATTCTGCATCAGCCTTCCAAGTAGCTGGAACTACAGGCGCGCACTACCACGCCCAGCTAATTTTTGATTTATTGTAGAGATGAGGTCTCTCCAAGTTGCCCAGGTGGGTCTCGAACCTGCAGGCTCAGGCAATCCACTTGCCTCGGCCTCCCAAAGTGTTGGGATTACAGGCTGAGCCACTGAACCTGGCCAAAAATTTTAAAATTTTTAATAGAGATGAGGTCTCTCCATGTTGCCCAGACTGGATTTAAACTCCTGGGCACAAGTGATCATCCCACCTCAGCTTCTCAAGTAGCTGGAGATCTGTATGTTTCTCGCTCCAGGTGGAATATGGTCCAGCAGCAGAGATATTCCTTGATAAAGTACTATTTTCATCTGGAAGAGGTTTGTCAGCTGCCTTAAGTGTGGGCCAAAACGGTGTTCTGTTTGGAGGCCACATTTGTGCTGCCAGAGGACAGAGTCTCTAGGTTTTCTTCGTGGTCAGATACCACAGAGACTACTCTCCACCTGAGACTTCCTTCTTCCCCAGTTGATTCCTACCTGCTGGGATGGTGCACATTTCTGAGCAGCACCACCCTTTTTCCCTCCAAGTGTGTGGTGGCCATCGAGTGATAATCCTTTTAGTGATTCTCAAAATAACATATCTTTAGTTGCTCTGAGTCCCCATTTGTTGTCACTGTGGATACTTTTCCTTTGCCCTCTGTAACAAATGACTGCAATCTCAGTGGCTTAAGACAATACAAATTTTTTTTTTGTTTGTTTTTTTGAGTTGGAGTCTCACTCTGTCACCCAGACTGGAGTGCAGTGGCCGCTCCCGGCCACCGCAGCCTCGACCTGCTGGGCTCCAGCGATCCTTCTGCCTCCGCCTTCCAAGTAGCTGGAACTACAGGTACGCGCTACCACGCCTGGCTAATTTTTTGATTTATTGTAGAGATGAGGTCTCGCCAAGTTGCCCAGGTGGGTCTCGAACCCGTGGGCTCGGGCAATCCACTCGCCTCAGCCTCCCAAAGCATGGGATTACAGGCTGAGCCACCGAGCCCGGCTGACAATACAAATTTATGGTGGCTGTTTTGGAGGTCATAAATTGAAAGTGAGGGCTGGGCATGGTGGCTCATGCCTGTAACCCCAGGCCGAGGTGGGAGGATTGCTGGAGTCCAGGAATTTGAGACCAACCTGGACAATATAGAGAGACCTCGTCTCTACAAAAAAAAAAAAAAAATTAGCCAGGCATGGTGGCACACACCTCTCTGAGCCTCCATTTCCCAAGCTGTGCTAAGGTTAACATATAGTGTCATTCTCTCGGTGCTATAGAAGGACTCAAATGAAAGAATATACATAAAGCACTTTGTACAGAATTTGGCACTTAATAGGCTCCTGATTATTAACCATTACTACTTTTATGAAATTCACTACTGTTAGCCGTGGTTGGTGGCTCAGCCTATAATCCCGCACCTTTGGGAGGCTGAGGTGAGTGGATTGCCTGACCCCGCGGGTTCGAGACCTGCCTGGGCAGCGAGACCTCATCTCTACAATAAATCAAAAAATCAGCCGGGCGTGGTAGCGCATGCCTGTAATTCAGGCTACTTGGAAGGCTGAGGCGGAAGGAT
>NW_007260039.1:208006-208732 GCF_000164805.1 Carlito syrichta | reverse complement strand
TTGGCTGGGCTCGGTGGCTCAGCCTGTCATCCCAGCACTTTGGGAGACTGAGGCAAGTGGATTGCCTGAGCCTGCGGGTTCGAGACCTACCTGGGCAACTTGGAGAGACCTCATCTCTACAATAAATCAAAAACTTGCTGGGTGTGGTAGTGCGCCCCTGTAGTTCCGGCTACTTGGAAGGCTGAGGCAGAAGGATCGCCGGAGTCCAGCAGGTTAAGGCTGTGGTGGCCGGGAACGTGCCACTGCACTCCAGTCTGGGTGGATGGAGTGAGACTCCAACTCAAAAAAAAAAAAAAAAAAAATTTGACTTAGGGCAGAATGGCAGCCCACAGAAATGAGACTTGTGCTGAGATCAGAAGGAGATGGGGAGGAGATAATAACTAGTTGATAAAGGACATTGCTAACATAGGAAATAGCATGTGCAAAGGCCCTGCGGTAGGGGAGGGTGTGTGTGTACCTGGTACTCTTAGAGGACTGAATAAAGGCTCAGTATGGCACATGCAGTCCTGCTCCTTACCTCAGAGTCCCCTAAAGGCTTCTGTCTGCTTGCTAGTGTGGCCGTGGACAGAGTGGCGAGCCAGTGTAGAGGTGAGGGTAGGGCAACCTGAGTGAATGCTGCTTTGTGCAGACCTCAGCTGGGCTGGACTTGGGGATCCCAGAGTGGGTGGGATCACATGGCCTGAGCTTTGACAGGGACTGGCTCAGGGGCAGGAGGGGTTGGGTTGG
>NW_007260039.1:183728-207862 GCF_000164805.1 Carlito syrichta | reverse complement strand
GAGGGTGGGCCCCACCCCCAGAAGCAGCCCTTGCCATGATGTCCTCCCCTGGGGCCAGGTAAAGAAGATGGGCGAGCTTGGGCTTCTGGCCATGGACGTGCCCGAGGAGCTGAGCGGTGCCGGCCTCGACTACCTGGCCTATGCCCTCGCCGTGGAGGAGGTCAGCCGGGGCTGTGCCTCCACCGGCGTCATCATGAGTGTCAACAACGTGAGTCGCTCTCCCAGGCCGCAGGGGTGGGGAGGCTCCTGGGCACAGCCAGGCCCTGGCTCCCAGCCCCGGGTTCCCAGGAATCGCCACTGGACTTGGTCCTCCTGAGCAGGCCCCAGGAGAGAATGGGCCCTGGGTGTGGCCCTTGGGCAGGGAGGGCGTGCCTTGTCCTGATGGCCTCTGACTGTTCCCCAGTCTCTCTACTTGGGGCCCATCCTGAAGTTTGGCTCCAAGGAGCAGAAGCAGCAGTGGATCACTCCGTTCACCAGTGGCGACAAAATTGGCTGCTTTGCCCTCAGTGAGCCAGGTACCACGGTGGGGCAAGGGCCTTCTTCCATCTCCTCATCTCAGAAACGGGGTGGCAGACCCGGACCAGAGCTGGGTTGCCCCAGTGGGACAGGCAGGAGCCTAGGCCTATCTCCAGAGGCTGGAGGAGACGCTTCTGGTCTGGGCGGGGGGGCTGAGCTCTGGCTGCTGCTGTCTGCCCAGGAGTGCACTCTTGCCTCAGCTGAGCTGGGAGGAGGGTTGGCCTTGGGGTCCCTTGGCTGAAGGTGCCCAGCTCCTTCATGCCCCCTTTCCATCTTGGACCAGTCATGGAGAGCTCTGGGAGCTGGCTGGCCCTGAGGCTTTCTCGCAGGGGCAGACTCTGCATCTTTGGAGTCTGAGTCACAGGGCTTCGTGCTTACCAGCTGGGGGTGAGTCCGGTGCCTTGGTGAGTTGGTAGCAGTGCCATTGGGCAGGCAGGGCTGGGCTGGACCTTGATTGTGTGTGTGGGCAGGGAACGGCAGCGATGCGGGAGCTGCTTCTACCACTGCCCGGGCCGAGGGTGACTCATGGGTCCTGAATGGCACCAAAGCCTGGATCACCAATTCCTGGGAGGCCTCAGCTGCCGTGGTCTTTGCCAGCACGGACAGAGCCCTGCAGAACAAGGTGGGGACTCAAGTGGGATCAGCCAGACCTCTAGGATGCAGTCATTTCATGATTTCTAGGTCCTTCTCTCCTCGGCCCTGCTAGGGCTGTCCCTGCCTCCCTGACCTGCAGCTGAAACACGCACCTCCCCCAGAAGCCAGCAGAGGGTGTCAGGGCCCGGACTTTTGAGGGAAGTGGGAGAAGGGGCAGGCATTGATGTTGGGTGTGCTGGCCTCTGAGAAAATCCCTTGGCCAGTCTGTGCCTTTCACAGGGCATCAGCGCCTTCCTGGTCCCCATGCCGACGCCTGGGCTCACGTTAGGGAAGAAGGAAGACAAGCTGGGCATTCGGGCTTCGTCCACGGCCAACCTCATCTTTGAAGACTGCCGCATCCCCAGGGACAGCATGCTGGGGGAGCTGGGGATGGGCTTCAAGATAGCCATGGTGAGCTGGAAGTGGGGGCAGCACCCTGGGGCCAGGCCCTGGGCCCAGCCAGACAGCCGCTAACAGGGCGGTCCCCACAGCAAACCCTGGACATGGGCCGCATTGGCATCGCCGCCCAGGCCTTGGGCATCGCCCAGGCTGCCCTCGACTGTGCTGTGAACTACGCTGAGAATCGCATGGCTTTTGGGGCGCCTCTCACCAAGCTCCAGGGCATCCAGGTAATGGGCATCAGGAGCTGGGTCTGGATGCTTGGGGTGGGAAGCCTGGCCTCTAACCTGCTCCCCGTCCTCCTCCCCTCCCCCCCAAGGATGAGAGGGAGGAGGGATGACTGCTGACCTGTGTTGCAGTTCAAGCTGGCAGACATGGCCCTGGCCCTGGAGAGTGCCCGACTGCTGACCTGGCGTGCTGCCATGTTGAAGGACAACAAGAAGCCTTTCATCAAGGTGGCTGTGGGGAAGGGGTCTCCCAAGGCACGACCCAGAGCTTGGTGGGCTCAGGGACCCGGGGAGAGGTCGGGGCAGGTCCTGGCTCCCCAGGCCCTGTGGGTTTCTTGCTCCACTGGGAGTTTCCCACAGGCTGCCCGTACTTAGGGGCCATGAGCTGGGGGCTGCCCTTGAGAGGAAGGCCCTGACTCTGTCTCCCTTGTGGTTAGGAGGCAGCCATGGCTAAGCTGGCTGCATCAGAGGCTGCGACTGCCATCAGCCACCAGGTGAGTGTTCGTGGTGAGAGACCCTGTCTCCCCCAGCTGCCCTGTGTGTGGCTGATTCCACCCTGTCTTTCCCTATGCATGGGGGTCCTCTCCCTTCTGAGCCCTTGCTTCCTGTCTTAGGCCATCCAGATCCTGGGCGGCATGGGCTATGTGACAGAGATGCCAGCTGAGCGGCACTACCGCGATGCTCGCATCACCGAGATCTACGAAGGCACCAGTGAGATCCAGAGGCTGGTGATCGCCGCACACCTGCTCAGGAGCTACCGGAGCTGAGCCCCCTGCAGGGCTGACCAGCACCCGCCTCAGCCTAGGGGCCGCGCTGACCCAGGGACTGTGGAAAGTGGCAGGAGAATGTGGCCTTCACCTTGACTCCTATCAGGGGCTGGCTAGGTGGGTGGGCAGGGCCTGCGCCTCCTCATACCAGGCCCCTCCTGGCCCTCATCCCCTGGACTGCCTAGAGGGGCTCCCTGCCACCTCTCACTGCTGCCTCCCTGGATCAGACTTGTGGGAGTAAGCCTCAGGGAGAGAGGAAAGGCGAGCGGACGGACCATCTTCAGCTCAGTCTCTTGGCTTTGCTTTCCCTTCATGACTGTGCCTTATTTTCTTCATCTGAGTGGCTACAGCCTCCTGCAGGCGGGCCGGGGGACTAAGTGACACTCTGGAGCACCCCACTTCTGCTCTTGTGGGCCCTGGTGCTTGGCATGAAGACCCAGGTGGGCATGCCCTTGGCGGAATCGGCTCTGTTCTCTGGGGTCGGAGGTCAGGCCTAGGGGGAGGAGGGAGTGGGACCAGAATGACCAGGCCTCCAAGTGGCGGAAACAGTGTGGTCAGGCCCAGGCTCCCAGTCTTGGGCAGGCTGTGAGGAACAGCTGAGCCCTGTTAGCGTCTTTGTCAAGTGTAACGAGTGCAGGTGGGTGCTGTGCTTCCTGCTGTGGGGGAATGGGCATGGGCACTGTTGAGCATGGGCACTGACTGTGGTCAATAAAGCACGCCTGCCCCCGACCCTGTGTGTCCTCCCCTCTCTGGGGTGCTGCTAGGAAGGTGGTCTCTAGTCTGCACAGAGCTCTGCTGTCCACTGGGGGTTGGCTGTCCCGTGAAGGATTCCGAGGAATATGAGCTGCTGGGTCCAGCCAGTCTCAGGGAGTGTCTGGGAGTAACCCATGAGCACAGAGGGTGGGCCAGGCTTCCAGGCTAAAGGGGTTTTCTAGGCAGGCCCAGCTGCCAAGCAGGAGGTCAGCAGATTGCATAGGGGGAGCAAAGCTGTAGAGGCCCCGAAACCCAGGTGGGAGGACATGGATACTGGAACAGCAGCTTTTTGTGCTTAACTGGATGCTCCAGTGGCCAGCTCAGGACCAGCTAGTGGGAGGTGGGGGCTCACCCAGGTCCTGGTGCTCTGGCGAGGGGGGAAGCCAGGACCCAAACTTTTAACCCTTTCGGTCAATGTTTCGAGTGAAGCAGCTGGAAGCGAAAACAGCAGAGAAAGATTTCAAAGGAGCTGGGGACAGCCCTCTGCAGGGCAGGAAGCTGGGGAGCTGAGCTGTCATTGCTGGGAGGCCTCTGCAGGGAAGGGGGAGGAACACAGGGGATCCTTTGGGTGCCATCATCCAGAGCCAGCGCTGTGGATTTCTGTTAGGTACTGGTGCCACACAACCGAAGGGCACAGCCTGGAGCCACCACTGCACAAGCCTGGTGGGCAGTGCCCCTGCACACTGCAGACAGGATAAAGGGCCCCCGGAGGCTGGCGTGGGCACTGCACTGGCTGCTACTGGGGGTGGGCAGGTGGGGCTGCAGGACAGCACTCGGCCTGGGGTGAACAGGGTGGGGGGAGAACCATGGTCAGGGCCTGGGAGAGCAGGGGCAAGCTTCCTCCTGCGAATTGAGGTCCTAATCTCCCCCCACTGTCTGGGGTGGGCGCCCACGGTGGGGCAGGGTGTCAGACTGACAGGTGATGTCTTCCCTGTCAATGAGGCACACCTGTGGCTCTTGGGGACACGTCCCTTCATGCTCTGGAGGTCAGGCCGTGGCCTGGGCAGCTTGCAGAAGTGTGGGTATCTGTGCCTTCCTCTTGGTTCCAGGTAAGCACCCGCAGCATTTTGGCTTCTGGCTTCCCCTCTCTGGGTCTCCAGGTTCTGCCTCTGTCCCTGCCCTGACCTTGACAGCAAGTAGAGCAGGATTCAGGGTAGCCAAATTTGGCCCTTCCCACGAGAGAACGTGAAGCTCTATCACTTCCTGAGTCGCTGAGCCCAGGCGGGGTCCCTGTGAGCTCAGGAGCAGCAAGGAGGGCCTGTTCAGAGGGCTCCATGGCCCCTCTGGCTAGGTTGCACTGGCTCCTGGCCCAGATGAGGGGTCGGGGGCCAGCACAAGGCTGAAGTTGTCTTTGGAAGCTTCCTCTAGGAGGTGGGGGATGGGGGAAGAGAATCCAAACTGAGCCTTAGTCCTGGGCAGGGACAGCCAGGCTGGGACCCAACTTCCTCCTCAGCCCTCTGGCCCTGCATGGCTTGGTGTTCAGGACCAGAGGACCACGGGCCCACCTGCTGAGAAGCATCTGGGCTTTGAAGGGCCAAAGGTCACCAGCTTGAGCCACACTGCTCCCACCAGGGCAAAGGGCTGGGCGCGGTGGAGTCAAGCCAGGGAATAGGCCCGCGTTTCCAAGTGGCATCCGACTGACCCGCCTGGGCCTTGCTCGGACAGCCGGGAAGAGCCTCACAGCCTCTGGACCATGGAGAAGGTCTTGGAAGCCATGTCGTCCTCCATTTCGGAGGAAATACCTGAGTCTCTGAGCCAAGGGCTGGTATGTGCACTCAGGTGCTTCAAGGAGCAATCATGGGTCCGGAATCTGTTCTTCTCCATTGAGAGAGAGACAAGGCACAGATCCTTAGCTTTGGTAGTGTTAGTCGAAGCTCCTAGCTTAGAACTGAATTCTGAACTCTTCATGTGAATGTGAGCTGTTGGAGTAGTTGCAGAAAAACATTACTGTTGGCACCTGCATTCTTGCAGTGTCTGTTTCCTAAGAACAAGGATGTAGTACATCACAATGGGACAGTTACTAAGGTGGGAAATGTGACTCCAGTCAACTGTCTCATCTCCAAACCCCATTCACAGCTGTTGCAGCATCTGTGACAGCAATTTTAGGGACCAGGATCTTGAGTTGCATTTAGTTGAGAAGTCACCTATCTTCTTCCCTCTAGGACAGTTCCTCAGACTGAAATTTTTCATGACACTTGCATTTTTGAAGTGTTCAGGCTGGTGGCTTTGTAGACTGTCTCTCATCTAGACTAGTCCGATAGTTTCTCTGTTAGGTTCATGGTATGTATTTTTGTCAGTAATAGTGTAGTGGTGTCCCTCTTTTATTCCTGATGTGATAATTTGCAGGGTTTTTTTCCTCAATGAAACCCTCAGTCTATTAATTAGTCATTCTAGAGAACCAACTTTTGGCTTGATTGACATTCAATATTATTTTCAAAATTTTGCTGATAGTTTATTGTTTCCTTCTTTTTTTTTTTTTTTGAGTTGGAGTCTCACTCTGTTGCCCAGACTGGAGTACAGTGGCCGCTCCCAGCCACCGCAGCCTCGACCTGCTGGGCTCCGGCGATCCTTCCGACTCAGCCTTCCAAGTAGCCGGAATTACAGACATGCGCTACCACACCCAGCTGATTTTTTGATTTATTGTAGAGATGAGGTCTCACCTGCCCAGGTGGGTCTTGAACCCGCGGGCTCAAGCAATCCACTCACCTCAGCCTCCCAAAGGCGCGGGATTACAGGTTGAGCCACCGAGTCCGGCTGTTTCCTTCTTTTTTGTGGATTCAATTTGCTGCTGTTTTTCCAGATTCCTGGGATGAATGTTTGTTGATTTTTTTCAGTCTTTTTTTCTTTCTTTTGGAGTTGGAGTCTCACTCAGTCGCCCAGATTGGAGTGCAGCGGCCGCCCCCGGCCACCACAGCCTTGACCTGCTGGGCTACGGCAATCCTTCCACTTCAGCCTTCCAAGTAGCTGGAACTACAGGCGCGTGCTACCACACCCGGCTCATTTTTTGATTTATTGTGGAGATGAGGTCTCACCAAGTTGCCCAGGCGGGTCTCGAACCCATGGGCTCAGGCAATCCACTCACTTCAGCCTCCTAAAGCGCGAGATTACAGGCTGAGCCACCGAGCTCAGCTCCTTTTTTTTTTTTTTTTTGAGTTGGAGTCTCACTCTGTCACCCAGACTGGAGTGCAGTGGCCACTCCCGGCCACCGCAGCCTCGACCTGCTGGGCTCCGGCAATCCTTCCACCTCAGTCTTCCAAGTAGCCAGAATTACAGGCATGCGCTATCATGCCCGGCTGATTTTTTTGGATTTATTGTAGCGATGAGGTCTCGCTGCCCAGGCGGGTCTCGAACCCGCGGGGTCAGGCAATCTACTCACCTCAGCCTCCCAAAGGCACTGGATTACAGGCTGAGCCACTGAGCCCGGCTCTTTTTTTTCTAATAAATGAATTTAACAGTATACATTTCTCTCTAAGTGTGGGTTTCACTTTACAAGTTTGATATGTCATATTTTCACTGTTTCTTGGTTTTCTGAGTTTCATTGTGCTTTTTCCTTTGACTTTACCAGTTAGTTAGAAGAGTATTCTTTTATTACCATGGAGTTTACTTAGGCATTTTTTGTTATGATTCTTTTTTTTTTTTGAGTTGGAGTCTCACTCTGTTGCCCAGACTGGGGTGCAGTGGCATGCTCCTGGCTACCACAGCCTCGACCTGCTGGGCTCTGGCGATCCTTCCGCTTCAGCCTTCCAAGTAACCAGAACTACAAGCGCGTGCTATCACACCCAGCTAATTTTTGATTTATTGTAGAGACGAGGTCTTGCCAAGTTGCCCGGGTGGGTCTCGAACCCATGGGCTCAGGTAATCCACTCACCTTGGCCTCCCAAAGTGCTGGGATTACAGGCTGAGCCACCAAGCCCGGCACGATTTTTTTTAATTGCGATAAAATTTTACCATTTTGATCATCTTAAAGTGTACAACTCAGTGGAATTTAGTACGCTTACAATGTCGAATGACCATCACCACCATGTAGTTCCGGAACATTTTCATCACCCCAGTAGGAAACTGTTACTTATTTTTACGTTAATTGTATTGTGGTCTCTGAGCATTTTCTGCTTTATTTAAATTTTTTGAAATCTGTTGAGATTTGCTCCATGGCACCAAGTTACTTTTTGTAAAAACGGAATGGATAGTGTTTTAGAGATTTTTTTTCCATGTTAATACATGTAACTCTAGTTCGTTTATTTGGATTGCTGGATGGTGTCCTATTGTGTAAATCTACCACATTTAGGCAGTTTCCAGTTTTTCACTGTTATAAACCATGGCCCAGTGAACATTCTGGAATGTGTCTCCTTGTTCAACTGTGATAACTTCTGAGTGTTTAACTGGAAGTAGGTCTGTTGGGCGTTGGGCTATTTGTTCCTTCAGCTTTACCAGCTATCTCCAAATTGTCCTCCCCAGTGGTGGGATTGGCTCTAAGCATGTATGAGTGTCCATGACACTGCATCTTCCTCTTTCCTTGGTACCATCAGACTTTAACATTTTTCTTCAATCTAATTGTGATTTTAACTTGTATTTTCCTAGTTTCTAGAGGAATCTCTACACATGTTTTGTTGTTGTTGTTTGTTTGTTTGTTTTGAGTTGGAGTCTCACTCTGTCGCCCAGACTGGAGTGCGGTGGCCGGAAGCAGCCACTGCAGCCTCGACTTGCTGGGCTCCGGCAATCCTTCCTCCTCAGCCTTCCAAGTAGCCAGAACTACAGGCACATGCTACCATGCCTGACTACTTTTCTATTTATTGTAGAGACGAGGTCTCGCCAAGTTGCCTGGGTAGGTTTCGAGCCCGTGGGTTCCCAAAGTGCTGGGATTACAGGCTGAGCCAACCGAGCCCAGTCAGGAATCTCTACTCTTGTTTATTGGCTGTCCTGGTTTCTGCTGTGAATTGCCATTCATGTCCTTTGTCTGTTTCTTCTGTGGGTTATTTTCTTATTGATTTTTAATTGTTCTCATGTGTAAATTCTGGATACTAATCATTTGTCAGATGTATGGTTGCAAAAAGACTCAGACAGTGTGTAGTTTTCCCTTTTAAAAATGGTTTTACAGCCGGGTTTGGTGGCTCAGCCTGTAATCCCGTGCTTTGGGAGGCTGAGATGAGTGGATTGCCTGAGCCCGCGGGTTCGGGATCCGCCTGGGCAGGCGAGACCTCATCTCTACAATAAATCAAAAAATCAGCCGGGCGTGGTAGCGCATGCCTGTAATTCCAGCTACTCGGAAGGCTGAGGCGGAAGGATTGCCGGAGCCCAGCAGGTCGAGGCTGCGGTGGCCGGGAGCGGCCACTGCACTCCATCTGGGCGACAGAGTGAGACTCCGACTCAAAAAAAAAAAAAGGTTTTACATTTTAATGTCTACTCTTAAACTTGAAAAAATTATTTTAAAAGTTGTATCTTGACAGAAATATTGCAGGTTTGGTTCTAGACTACCACAGTAAATCAAGCCATGTGAATTATTTTGGTTTCATA
The DNA here is from genome assembly GCF_000164805.1 of Carlito syrichta. NCBI lineage: Eukaryota > Metazoa > Chordata > Mammalia > Primates > Tarsiidae > Carlito > Carlito syrichta. Next base: position 199,056 of record NW_007260039.1, on the reverse strand, counting down.
TAAAAGCTATGTTTATACTATTCCGTAGTCTATTAGTGTACGTAGTCTATTATGTCTTAACACTCTGCACTTGGATGTCCCCTCTGAGGGGATATTGTTAATCTAGCAAACTACTCAGACATCCCCTCTCAGGGAACATAAAGAGATTGCTGGTGATTATACAGGACAAACTGTATAATTTTTTCAAAAATGTATGTTCCCTTGAAGTTTTCCATTTCCATTTTGCATGTAAAAGCAAAAAAAGAGATGGAATATATACTGAGATAAACATTTAAAAATTAGCTGGCATCATTCAGAGAATGTGCTTTCACAGTGGTGCCAACACTTCTTTGTAACAGAGGGTAATGATAAGGGTTGTGTAAGAAAGGCAGCTGTGGACATACCCTTGGTATCATATGGCATAACTTGAAAAGGTAAACAAGTTACTATAGCAGATCGTACTAAAGTCTTGAGTGGCACAAATAGAATGTATCTATCTGCACTATGTCAGAAAAGTAAAACTGGAAAAGAAATATTCTTTTGATAAATTTCATTCTGTGAGCTGGGCTTGGTGGCTCAGCCTGTAATCCCGTGCTTTGGGAGGCTGAGATGAGTGGATTGCCTGAACCCGTTGGTTCGTGACCTGCCTGGGCAACTTGGCGAGACCTCATCTCTACAATAAATCAAAAAATTAACCGGGCGTGGTAGCACATGCCTGTAGTTCCAGCTACTTGGAAGGCTGAGGCAGAAGGATCGCCGGAGCCCAGCAGGTCAAGGCTGTGGTGGCTGGGAACGGCCACTGCACTCCAGTCTGGGTGACAGAGTGAGTGAGACTCCAACTCAAAAAAAAAAATTTCATTCTGTGATTTCATAATTTATAATTGGAAATTTTTTATTCATTTATTTAGTTTGCGGAACAATGGCAAAACTAAAAGACAAAAATGAGAACTACAATATAAGCAGCAGTGAAGATGCATTAGATTCAACTCATCTTCCTGGTTTTCAGGAATCACAAGTACATCCTTCCACATCATCTTCAAACAAAAGACTAAACAATAAATTACACTTTTTTTTTTTTGAGTTGGAGTCTCACTCTATTGCCCAGGCTGGAGCGCAGCAGCATGCTCACAGCCACGCCAGGGTCGACCAGCTGGACTCTGGCCATCCTTCTGCCTCAGCCTTCCAAGTAACCAGAACTGCAGGCACACACTACCACACCTGGCTAATTTTTTATTTATTGTAGAGACGAGGCTTTACCAAGTTGTCCGGGCTGGTCTTGAACCCACAGACTTAGACAATCCACTCGCCTAGGTCTCCCAAAGTGCTGGGACTACAGGCTAAGCCACTGAGCCTGGCCTGCTTCTTACCAATTCTTGTGAATGCTGATATTTTGACCTCCTCCCATGAATCATGAATGTTCTTTTTTTTTTTTCTTTGAGTTGGAGTCTCACTCTGTCGCCCAGACTGGAGTGCAGTGGCATGCTCCTGGCCACCGCAGCCTCGATCTGCTGGGTTCCTGCGATCCTTCCGCCTCAGCCTTCCAAGTAGCTGGAACTACAGGAGTGCACTACCATGCCCAGCTAATTTTTGATTTATTGTAGAGATGAGGTCTCGCCAAGTTGCCCAGCTGATCTCAAACCCGTGGACTTAGGCAATTTACTCACCTCGGCTTCTCAAAGTGCTGGGACTACAGGCTAAGCCACTGAGCCTGGCCTGCTTCTTACCAATTCTTGTGAATGCTGATATTTTGACCTCCTCCCATGAATCATGAATGTTCTTTTTTTTTTTTCTTTGAGTTGGAGTCTCACTCTGTCGCCCAGACTGGAGTGCAGTGGCATGCTCCTGGCCACCGCAGCCTCGATCTGCTGGGTTCCTGCGATCCTTCCGCCTCAGCCTTCCAAGTAGCTGGAACTACAGGAGTGCACTACCATGCCCAGCTAATTTTTGATTTATTGTAGAGATGAGGTCTCGCCAAGTTGCCCAGCTGATCTCAAACCCGTGGACTTAGGCAATTTACTCACCTCGGCTTCTCAAAGTGCTGGGACTACAGGCTAAGCCACTGAGCCTGGCCTGCTTCTTACCAATTCTTGTGAATGCTGATATTTTGACCTCCTCCCATGAATCATGAATGTTCTTTTTTTTTTTTCTTTGAGTTGGAGTCTCACTCTGTCGCCCAGACTGGAGTGCAGTGGCATGCTCCTGGCCACCGCAGCCTCGATCTGCTGGGTTCCTGCGATCCTTCCGCCTCAGCCTTCCAAGTAGCTGGAACTACAGGAGTGCACTACCATGCCCAGCTAATTTTTGATTTATTGTAGAGATGAGGTCTCGCCAAGTTGCCCAGCTGATCTCAAACCCGTGGACTTAGGCAATTTACTCACCTCGGCTTCTCAAAGTGCTGGGACTACAGGCTAAGCCACTGAGCCTGGCCTGCTTCTTACCAATTCTTGTGAATGCTGATATTTTGACCTCCTCCCATGAATCATGAATGTTCTTTTTTTTTTTTCTTTGAGTTGGAGTCTCACTCTGTCGCCCAGACTGGAGTGCAGCGGCCGCTCCCGGCCACCGCAGCCTTGACCTGCTGGGCTCTGGCGATCCTTCCGCCTCGGCCTTCCAAGTAGCTGGAACTACAGGCGCATGCTACCACACCCATCTAATTTTTAATTTTTATTGTAGAGATGAGGTCTCACCAAGTTGCCCAGGCAGGTCTCGAACCCGCGGGCTCAGGCAATCCACTCACCTCAGCCTCCCAAAGTGCCATGAATGCTCTTAATGGCATCTAGAATGCTGAATCCTGTCTAGAAGATTTTCAATATACTTCGCTCAAATCTCCTAGAGGAATTACTATCTGTGACAGCCATAGTCTTACAATGTATTTCTTACATAATGAGACTTGAAAGTAGAAATTACTCTTTGATCCATGAGCTGCAGAAGGAATGCTGTGTTAGCAGGCATGAAAACATCATCAGTACACTTGTACATCTCCATCAGAGTTCTTGGTAACCAAGTGCATTGTCAATAAGCAGTAATGTTTTGAAAGAAATCTCTTTTTCAGAGCAGTAGGTCTCAAAGATAGGCTTAAAATATTCAGCAAACCACACAATAAAAAGATGTGCTGTCATCCAGGCTTTTTCATTACACTTCAAGAGCACAGGCAGAGCAGATGTAACATAATTCTTAATTTTTTTCTTAATCCTAGAATTTTCAGAATGTTAAGTGAACACTGACTTCCACTTCAAGTCACCAGCTGTGTTAGCCCCTAACAAAAGAGTCAGCCTGTTCTTTGAGGCCAGGCATTGACTTCTCTTCTTTAGCTCTGAAAGTCTTATATGGCAGTTTCTTTCAATGAAAGGCTGTTTTATCCACACTTGAAAATCCATGAACAATTATCATAATACTGTAAGAAAGGGATTGGCAGTAGTGGGAAACTGCCAGGGGAAGTGGGGGGGGGTGCATGCCTCATCAACAAGGGTACCGGCATAATGAGCATTTGTACACCTAACCCTGACTTGTACCCCACATCTTTTTTTGTGTATGTATGTTGAGTCTCACTCTGTCACCCAGGCTAGAGTGCAGTGGCCGCTCCCAGCCACCGCAGCCTCAACCTGCTGGGCTCCGGCGATCCTTCCGCCTCAGCCTTCCGAGTAGCCAGAACTACAGGCGCACGCTACCACACCCAGCTAGTTTTTGATTTATTGTAGAGACGAGGTCTTGCCAAGTTGCCCGGGCGGGTCTCGGGTAAGCCTCTCACCCTGGCCTCCCAAAGTGCTGGGATTACAGGCTGAACCACCGAGCCCGGCCTGTACCCCATATCTTTAAAATAAAATTTTTTGGAAAAGAAAATCTACTCTTTACTGTAGCCGCCTTCATCAAATGATCTTAGCTCAATCTACTGGATAACTTGCTGAAGCTTCTGCATCAGCACTCGCTGTTTCACCTTGCACTTTTATGTTACAGAAACAATTTTCTTTAAATCTCTTGAACTAACCTCTGCCAGCCTCCAACTTTTTTCTGCAGCTTCTTCACCTCTCTCGGCCTTCCCACGGTTGAAGAGAGTTAGGGCCTTGCAGATTAGGCTTTGGTTTAAGGGGATGTTGTGGCTGGTTTGATCTTCTATCTAGACACATCAGCAATAAAGCTGTTCCACTTGCTTATCATTTGTGTTTTCACTGGGGAGCATTCCTACTTTCTTCAGGAACTTTTCCGCCACCTTCAGGGCTTGGCTATTTGGCACAAGATGCCTAGTTTTGTCTTGTTTTGGCTTTCAACATGCCTTCCTCACTAAGCTTAATAATTCCTAGCTTTTGACTGAACATTTGACTCTTCCTTTTACTTGAGCACTTAGAGGCCCTTATAGGGTATTCATAGGCCTAATTTCGATATCATTGTGTCTCAGGGAATAGGGAGGCCTGAGGAGAGGGCGAGGTGGGAGAACAGCTGGGCAGTGGAGCAATCAAAACACACCACATCTATTCAGTTCTTAGATGGCTAGTTTCTGACACCCCGGGACAATGGCAGTAGTAACATCAAAGGTCACTGTCCACAGATCATGTAACAGGTATGATAATGATGGAAATGTCTGAAATATTGTGAGAATTCCCCAAATGTGCCACAGAGACAGGAAGTGGGCACATGCTGTTGAAAATGGTGCTGGCAGACTTGCTTTAGTCGGGCTTTCAGCAAACCTTAAGTTTGTAAAAACGTGATCTGTGAAGCATGATAAAGTGATTGAGGTGTCATAAATTAATGAGGAACATCTGTATGTATCTTGCCCTCTAAAATGGGATCAATACTCTATTACTTGGCTTTCTTTTTTTCACTTAACGTTTTTCCACGTCAGGACATTCAAATAACTCATCCGTTTACATTGTTTTTAAACACTCAGTGGTATGGTTATACCCCCAGTTCTGCCCATTTGCTCTCCAGTGTCCATTCCCACTAGCTGGAGGCATTTGGTTCTCTTTTCTTTTCTAATACCAGACACTACCGGGTAGCTCACTGTTGCCAGTCTCTTGGGGGAAAAGATGATTTGTATTTTCCAAGAGTTCGAGCACATCAGATGTTTACTATTTTTTCCCATATTTAATCTACTATAAGATTAATTTCTTTTTTGTATCCTTGACCCATTTTTTTCCTCTCCTGAGTTTTTGTCTTCTTGTTATAGAAGGTTCTTATAGTCTGGATATTAACAATCCCTGTTGGCTTTAGACCCAGCAGGCCTCTTCTTCTCGTTGATGAAACTGTTAACTTCACTCCAAAGAAACTCCATCTGTTGTGTCCATTGTTTACCCGTCCTTCAGTGGTGGAAGGCTGCTGGTTATTCACCTGGAGCAATGTGGCAGTGAGGGTAAGAGCAAGGCCCCGGGATTATGAGCAGGACAATGGTTGAGCTTTTCTGAGTAGACAATCTATTGAAAGAACTAATGAGGGCTGAGCATGGTGGCTCACATCTGTAATCCTAGCACTTTGGGAGGTCAAGATGGGAGGAGTGCTTAAGCCCCGGTGTTCTAGAATATCCTAGTCAGCCTATTGAGACTTTGTCACTACAAAATGTAAAAAAATTAGCCAGGTGTGGAGATGCACACCTGTAGTCCAAGCTACTTGGGAGGCTGAGGCAGAAGGATTGCCTGAGCCTAGGAGGTTGAGGCTGCTGTGACTGGGATTGTGCCACTGTACTCTAGCCTGGGCAACAGAGTGAGTCCCTGTCTCCCAAAAAAACCAACCAAACAAAACACGGTGAGGGTCATGTTTTGGTGGGACCTCCAAAAATGTTAGAGTCACACTTCCAGAGGGGCCTCCAGAAGGTGAGGTCAGGCCCACTGGGGGTGTGGAGTGTCTGGTATGAGATTCGATGCTGCATGAAAGATGCAGAGAATTGCACAGAAGTTATATTGGAAAATAGAGTTTATTTAGAAAGTAAATTAGAAAGAGAGAGGCTGGGTTTGGTGGCTCAGCCTCTAATCCCGGCATTTTGGGAGGCTGAGGTAAGTGGATTGCCTGAGCCTGCAGGTTCAAGACTGACCGGGCAACTTGGTGAGACTTCATCTTTATAATATATAAAAAATTAGCCAGGCGTGGTAGCGCGTGCCTGTAGTTCTGGCTGCTTGGAAGGCTGAGGCAGAAGGATCGCCGGATCCCAGCAGGTCAAGGCTGTGGTGGCCGTGAGCATGCCACTGCACTCCAGCCTGGGCCACAGAGTGAGACTCCAACTCAAAAAAAAAAGGAAAAGAAACAAGTGACTTCTGCTTTCCCCTAAGATGGTGAACTAGCATAGAGGTTTCTGGCTCTCTTCCTCAGCCAGAGCCTGGGTGCCACAGAGATGAAAGGAGAGCGTATTGTTTAAAGAACTAAAGTGAAGATTGTAAGAGACTCCTAGGAAGAGAAGGTGGTTGATACAAAATGAAGAGGGAGCCTCAGCAGCCCTGAGTGGAGGAGGGTGGGGCCTACAGATGCATCAAGGGCCCCCTGACAACTTCAGTCAGTCCCTAGAAGGATTCTGAAGACCTGATCGAGGACATATCACAGCCAAGGTTTATTAAGCAAAAGATACACTGCAGGGTCAGCAGGAAAGACACACGCAGACAAAGCCCAGCGGGATCAAGGTGTTTTCTTTCCAGGGACAAATCACAGAGGTGGGAGATGTCTCTGCCCAGGGAAATTTGGCCGGGTCTTGAGTTCCTGCAAGAAGATAGTCGTATGGGCACTCTTCTGCTGTGTGATCCTCCATGGTAACTAAAACACAGGACTCCAAAAGATGACCACAAGCACATCCTGTCTTGTTGATGTTAAACATTCTGACATCTGTCAGTCTGGTACATCATGCCCCAGTGCCCCAGGCTTGCAGATAAATGTCATTAATCAGTAACTATGTGAGCATTCCAAGGGTCAGCAGAGACTGAGTAGAGATCACCAGGGCAGCTGGTGACAGAAACACAGACTGAAGAAAACCCTTGGGCTTTTTTTTTTGGAGTTAGAGTCACACTCTGTCGCCCAAGCTAGAGTGCTATGGCACTCTCACAGCTACCCCAGCATCGACCTGCTGGGCTCTGGCGACCTTTCTGCCGCACCCTTCCAAGTAGCTAGAACCACAGGCACGTGCCACCATGCCCAGCTAATTTTTGATTTATTGTAGAGACGAGGTCTCACCAAGTTGTCCAGGCAGTCCTCTCACCTTGACCTCCCACAGTGCTGGGATTACAGGCTTGAGCCACCGCACCCAGCCTTTTTTTTTTTTTTTTAATTTTTAATTTTAAATATGTGGGGTAAAATTTAGGGTTAAGTGTACAAATGTTCATTATGCAGGTACCCTTGTTGATGAGGTGTGCCCCCTCCCCTGGCAGTTTCCCACTACTGCCAATCCCTTTCTTATAGTACTATGATAGTTGTTCAAGGTCTGCTTAAGAGAACGTAGTACTTGGTTCTTTGTTTCTGTGATAGATCACTCAGTATTACAGATTCTAAGTCCATCCAAGTTACTGAGAAGTTCATAATTTTTCCTTCTTCATGGCTGCATAATAATCCATCATGTATATGTATCACATTTTTAAAATCTAGTCCTCTTTTGTTGGGCAGCACAGCTAGTTCCATGTTTTTGCTGTTGTGAACAATGCTGCGATAAGCATGTATGTGCAGGTATCTTTTTCATAGGGTGACTTAAGTTCCTCAGGGTATATTTCCAGTAGGGGGATTGTGGAGTTGTATGGGAGGTCAATTTTTAGATCTTTTAGGAACTGCCAAATTTTTCCACAGAGGCTGTACTGGTTTACACTCCCACCAACAGTGAAGAAATGTTCCCTTTTCCCCACATCCTCTCCAGCATTTGTTGTTTTTTGAGTCATTGATGTTGGCCATCCTGACTGGAGTTAGGTGGTCTCTCAGTGTGGTTTTAATTTACATTTCTCTGATGACTAGTGAGGCTGAGCATTTTTTCATGTATCAGTTGGCTGCTCGTATGTCTTCTTTTGAGAAGTGTCTATTCATATTTTTTGCCCACTTTGTAATGGGGCTATGTTTTTTTCTTTTTGGCACATTTGAGTTCCTTGTAGATCCTACATTTTAGACCTTTGTCGGATATACAGTTGGCAAATAATTTTTTCCTAGTGTGGACTGTCTCCCTGCTCTCTCAATGGTTTCTTTGACTTAGGAGAAGCTTGTCAGTTTGATGAGGTCCCACTTGTCTATCTTCTCTCTTATGGCATGGACACTTGGGAATTGGGTGTAGTTCCAAATTCCATAGGGCTGTCTCCTGCATTTTCTAAGGTTCTTATCGTTTGAGGTTTTATGTTTAGCTCTTTGATTCATTTGGAGTTGACTTTTGTATATGGGGATAGGTAGGGGTCTTGTTTTAATCTTCTGCATGGGGTCAGCCAGTTTTCCCAGCACCATTTACTGAATAGGTTCTCCTTTCCCCAGTGGTTGGTGGTGGCGGCTTTGTCGAAAATGAGTTGGTTGAGAAATTGAGGTTTTGCTTCTGGAATTTCTATCTTGTACCATTGGTCTATATGCCTGTTCTTGTACCAATACCGGGCTGTTTTGATTATTGTTGCTTTATAACAATCTGGGAGTGTGATACCTCCCACTTTGTTATTTTTGCTGAGGACTGTTTTGGCTATTTATGGTTGTTTATGTTTCCATGTGCATTCCTGTATTGTCGTTTCCAGATCTTAGAAGAATGCTGCTGATAATTTAATGGGTATTGCATTAAATCTGTAGATGGCCTTGGGTAGAATGGACATCTTAACAATGTTGATTCTTCCAATCGATGAGCATGGAATATTTTTCCACTTGTTTGTGTCATCTTTGATTTCTTTGAGCAGTGTTTTGTTGTTTTCATTGTAAAGGTTTTTTACTTCTCTGGTTAGGAAGATGTGAAGGTATTTCTTTCTTTTTTTTTTTTTTTGTGGTTATTGTGGATGGGATTGTACTTGTTTTGTTTGTTTTTTGAGAAAGCAGGATTTATTGAGAGGACAGAAAAGCTCCCACAGTGGGAAGGGACCCGAAGTGGATGCCCCAGGATTGTGCTTTTTATTTGGGTTCTGTGCGTTTATTGTTGGTGTATAGGAATGCAACTCTCTTTGCACATTTATTTTATACCCTGAGACTTTGCCAAAGCCCTTTATCAGTGCAAGGAAGTTTTGGACAGATTCTCTTGGGTTTTATAGAATCATGTCGTCTATAAAGAGGGATAACTTCCTCTTTTCCTATTTGGATACTCCTGATTTCCTTCTCTTGTCAGATTGTTCTAGCTAGCACTTCCAATACTATGTTGAACAGGAGGTGTGAGAGTGGGCATCCTTGTCTTGTTCTGGTGTTCAGGGGAAATGGTTCCAATTTCTGTCTGTTTATCAGTATGTTGGCTGTGGGTTTCTTGTAGATTGCTCTTACTATTTTGAGGTATGTTCCATCTATGTCTAGATGTTTGAGGGCTTTTACCAAGAAGGGATGCTGGATTTTATCAAAAGCTTTTTCTGCATCTAATGATATCATCATGTGGTCTTTGTTCTGACATCTGTTGATGTATTTAATTACGTTTATGGTCTTTCAGATGTTGAACCAGCCCTGCATCCTGGGGATGAAGCTTACGTGTTCGTGGTGGATGATTTTTGAGATGTGTTGTTGGATTCAGTTTGCAAAAATCTTGTTGAGAATTTTAGCATATATGTGGGCTTTGCTCTTATCTCTCTTTTGGAACTCTCAATAAAACCATCTGAGCTAGATACCTCATTTTTTCATTAAAAAAAATTGAGGCCAGGCATGGTAGTTCACATCTGTAATTCCAGCACTTTGGCAATCTGAGGAGGCAGATTGTTTGAGCCCTGGAGTTCAAGACCAGCCTGGGCAACATAGCAAGACCTCAAGGCTGGGCATGGTGTCTCATGCCTAAGATCCCAGCCCTTTGGGAGGCCAAGGAGAGAGGATTACTGAGCCCATGGGTTCAAGAGCAGCCTGGGCAACTTGGCAAGACCTCATCTCTAAAATAAATCAAAAAATTAGCCGGGCATGGTGGCACGCAACTGTAGTTCCAGCTATTTGGAAGGCTGAGGTGGAAAGATCACCTGAGCCCAGCAGGTTGAGGCTTGGGTGGCTGTGAGCGTGCCACTGCACTCCAGCCTGGATGACAGAGTGAGAATCCAAATCAAAACAAAAAACACAAAACCATAGCAAGACCTCTACAAAAAATAAAAAAATTAAAAAATAAAAAAATTAGGTGGATTTGTTATATGCACCTATAGTCTCAGCAACTTGGGAGGCTGAGATGGAAGGATCTCCTGATCTCAGGAGGTTGAGGCTGCTGTGAGCTGTGATTGTCATGATCATGCCAGTGCTCTCCTGCCTGAGTGACAGTGAGACCCCGACTCAAAAAAATATTGCACTGTAACCAGTGAAGTCCACACATTATAAGTGTACTACATTTGTGAATCTTTCCACGACTGTCCTTGAATAACCATTACCATCTCTCAGATCAGAATATAAAGCACTTCCAGCACAACACAAGTTTCTTTTATGCTTCTAATCAGTCAGTGGCCAAAAGGTAACCACTGTTTTAATTTCTATCATCATACATCAGCTTTGCCTGACTTGCATTTTGTGTAATACAGTGATACAACATGAGCCCGTTTGGGTTTTTTTTTTTTTTTTTTGAGTTGGATTCTCATTTGAGTTGGAGTCGACGCCAGGCTGGAGTGCAGTGGCACGCTCATGGCCAGCCCAGCGTCGACCTGCTGGGCTCTGGCAATCCTTCCATCTCAGCCTTCCAAGTAGCCAGAACTACAGGCACGTGCTACCACACCCGGCTAATTTTTGATTTATTGTAGAGACGAGGTCTCATCAAGTCGCCCAGGCTGGTCTTGAACTCACAGGCTCAGGCAATCCACTCGCCTTGGCCTCCCAAAGTGCTGGGATTACAGGCTGAGCCACCAAGCCTGGGAAAAAATTTTTTTTTTTTTTACTTCTTTTGCTTGTTCGTGTGAGACGGTCTCACTATGTTGCCCAGGCTGGTGACAAACTCCTGGGTTCAAGCTATCCTCTGGCCTCTGCCTTCTGAGTAGCTAGGACTACAGGTACATGCCACTGCACTCAGCTTTGAGTCTGTTTTTGGATAACATGTTTGTGAGATTCACCCATGTCCTCAACTTACAGTCAGCAGTTCATTCTTTTTTTTTTTTTTTTTTGAGACAGAGTCTTGCTCTGTTACTCAGGCTGGAATGCAGCGGTGCAATCATAGCTCACTGCAGCCTTGAATTTCTGGGATCAACGGATCCTCTTGCCTCAGTCTCCTGTGTACTTGGGACTACAGTTTGTGTCACCATGCCTGGCTAATTATGAGTTTAATTTTTTTTTAGAGCTGGAGCCTTGTTATATTGCCTAGGCTGGTCTCAAATTTCTGGTCTTGAGTTATCCTTCTTGCTCTGCCAAAGCACTGGAATGACAGGTGTGAGCCTTCACAGCAGCCCATTCTTTTTTTTTTTTAATAGCTATATATATATATATATATATAGTTGAAATATGCCACTTTATTCACCTATTCCTTTTTTTTTTTTTTTTTGAGTTGGAGTCTTTGTCGCCCAAACTGGAGTGCTGTGGCCGCTCCTGGCCACTGCAGCCTTGACCTGCTGGGCTCCGGCAATCCTTCCACCTCAGCCTTCCAAGTAGCTGGAACTACAGGTGCATGCTACCATGGCTGGTTAATTTTTTATTTATTGTAGAGATGAGGTCTTGGCAAGTTGCCCGGGCGGGTCTCGAACCCATGGGCTCAGGCAATTCACTCACTTTGGCCTCCCAAAGTGTGGGATTACAGGCTGAAACACCGAGCCCAGCCACACCTATTCACTATTGATGGATTTAGGGTTATTTCTAGTTTTTTTTTTTTTCTATTAAAGTCAAGTTGATCTGAACATTCCTGTCCGTGTCTTTTGGTGGACACAGGCACTCAGTGTTGTTGAGTGTGTGTCCGGGGGTGGAAATGCTGATCACGGGAAATTGCATGTGTTGGTCCTGCCTGACATTTCCCCACAGTGGTTATACCAGTCCACCCTCCCACCCATTTGCAAGACAATTCCAGCCACTCTCCATTTCCACTGGCACGTGTTATGAGGTGCCTTTATTGAAAGCAGATTCTTAACTGGTTTTTCAATTTGCTCCAGACTTACTGGACTATTCTGTCTTTTTCTGCCTTCTCTAAGACCAATGTTGCTAATTTGCTTTCCTGGAAAACATACTATTTATGTAGACTTTAAATTTTATCAGCATAACTGTTATAGATTTTGGTATGTGTTTTCATTTTATATTCATTTGATGTACAAAATAAAATAGTATTACAAGGTTTGTAGCAAATATATTAGTCCCCTGACTCACCATTCTCATCTCCCCAGACTCTTTTAGTATTTATATGTTTATGCTTTAAGTATGTGTCTGTAAATTAAGGTGGATATTTCTATGCTTGTGCTGTTTATCCTACTTCTTGACTTATAAATTTTGGATTCTGTCTGCTCACATTCCAGTTATAAGGGTGACATTTTAGCATGCTTGCCCCAGCCCTTCCGCCCACACCCTCCCCCTCCACATTCTCAATCTAGTTATGTCACAATTTTCAGCTCATTCAGTATTCAGTGTTGACCTTATGGTGACCATGTCCCATGTCGACACTGTCACAGCCGAACCCACTTGTGGCTGCCTGTCTGCCTGCCTTCGTCTTTCCCCTTTTCCCTTCCTCTTTTCTCACGCTGTTTTTTTTTCCTGGAGTAAAAATGTGCCTCATTTTCCTCTTTAATGGTTCTATATGTATCTATCACTTTTTTCCAATCCCTCCAACAAAGTGAAAAAAACAACAAGAAACACTCCTCTGATTATGGCTGGGCATGGTTGGTGCATGCCTCTAATCCCGGTGCTTTGGAAGACTGAGGTGGGAGGATTGCTTGAGCCCAGGAGTTTGAGACCAGGCTGGGTCACACAGTGAGACTCCATCTCTAAAACAAAACAAGAAACTCTTCGGATTATGTTTCCTACATGTAAACAGACATCCCATGCCCTAGAAGTTCCATGTTTTTCTTGGTTTGTGCCATCCCACAGATGACTCCCACGTGAGTCTGGGAACTTTGAGAAATGATGCCAAAATGGGATTAAACATGCATGGAATTATCAGAGGAAATTTCTGTGTGAGGGAAAATAAGGCCAGGCGAGGGTGGGAGAGATGTTGGAGTGAGAAGGGATGACCCCAAGTGACCAGAGCAGGGAGAGAAGCGTGGGTGGAAGATCCTAGTCTAAGGCAGTATCTTCAAAACTGTCAAGGAACCCCCAAGCCAAAGCTGGCTGTCACAGGAGTCCTGGGCCTCCCAGGATCTGACCTGCCTCAGTGTTCCGCTGTGTGGCCTCCTTTGCTGCGAGGGGCCGTAGGAAGCCTGGTCTCAGCACAAAAGGGGAGCTGGATTTCAAAGCTTGGCAGCCGGAATGCTTGATCCGTCATGCTCCCTGCCACTGGAGATCTGTGCGGCATGTTTTCAGATCGGTTTCTCCACACAGGTTTGGGATGCAGCAGTCCTGGAATTTCCATGGGCCTCGCTTCCTCAGGACAGCTCAGAAGGAGGAGGCAAGTGAGTGACCCACAGCTTTCCTCACCACGGTTAACCTTGGGACCGCAGGTTGTACTCGTTCCCTGGCGACCCCATGATTCAGTCTCAGTTTCTGTCACTCCCTGGCAGCCCACCTGCTGGAGTGACCTAAACCTTTCTGAAGAATCTGAAGGTTCATGGGTGGCCACGCCCGGCTCAGTCTGGGGTTGCAGCACACGTGCCCGCCTGCAGATTCAGCAGGGCTCAGAAATTCTAGGCCATCTGAGTGGGTCAGCTGGATCATTGGTGATGCTCCCTGTCCCCACTGTGTGAAAACAGCCGTGCTTCCTCCTGCTCACCAATGTCCACTCTCCACATGGTGATTCCTTGCTGTCTTCTCTGGCCCCGGCAGCAGCTGGGACTCACGGCTCGGCAGGATTCTGGTGACCTGGACATCCAGCCCCGAGGAGCCCAGAGGTGTGGCATGGGAAGGACATGACGGCACATAGAGCCGCTCCTGTTTCTACTCTTTGTTTCGATCAGAACTCTTGTATCTTTCCTATGGGGACACAGAACTAGACAGAAGTCTTTGGTTTATCCCAGTGTCCTGAGGGGACAGCACCTGTGCTTCCTTCCAGGGTGTTTCCTTAGCTGGCATTTGAGTCGTGCATTTAGAAGGCCACTCCAGCATCCTGTGAGACTGCTTCTGGATGGCAGTGTATGAGACAGCCAATGGGTCCACGACCGTGCATACCCTCCACACCCTCTCCATGGTCAAGTGCCATGCCACATCGGGCTCGTGCCTGTGAACCAGGCCTTCCGGAGTCCCTGAAAAGTGGGGCTGGCTGAGTTCTGCAGGATCTCTCCAGGAGGAGGAACCACTGGCCCTTCCAGGACAAAAAAGGATGGGTGCTGACTCTACCAAGTGGGCGGCTGGTTTTCTCAAGGAAGAGAGTGCCGTCCTGGGAGCTCAGCGTGAGACTCCTCTGCTTCCGGTTGAACGTGCTAAGGCAGAGACTGCTAGGATAATGTGGTGACAGTGCACGCTGTTGGGCCCACATGTAGCCTCTGCCCCGATGGCCGTTCCGTTCCCCTACGTGTTGTGCCAGTTCTGGGGGGCACTGATGGCAAAGGCTGGTGAACGTCAATCTTCTGAGTCCTTTTGTCTACTTGGTTGTTTAGGGCCTCTTCCGTGGTGGACGGCTGGCATTTGTGCGCATGTGTGCGTTCTAGAGGTTTCCACCTGGCTGTCCCCACTACGGTTGCTCTTATTCCACAGTCCAGGGATCCAGTGTGGGGATCACTTTCACTGCCAAGTAGACTGATGCCAATCAGAGGTGCAAGGACGGGTGCAGCGACCTTTGGGTGCATCCACCATTAGCTGGACTCGTCAGGACTCCGTTTCCATTTCGTACCTGATCTGAGCGCATCATACTCTCGTAAGGGGAAGGGGAGACTGTATTGTTACCTTGTGCCTCATCGATGTATTTTGGTAGCAGACAACTCATTTCCTAGTTTCACAGATCCTCAGATGGAAAGAAATTGAGTCCCATGATGAATCATACCTGGAGGCCGACTCATACCTGATCCAGGTGGTGCAGACGATGAGATTTGCACTGATAAGATTTAGACGAAACCGGGCTCGGTGGTTCAGCCTGTAATCCTGCGCCTTTGGGAGGCTGAGGTGAGTGGATTGCCTGAGCCCGCGGATTCGAGACCCGCCTGGGCAGCGAGACCTCATCTCTACAATAAATCAAAAAAAAAAAAATCAGCCGGGCGTGGTAGCGCATGCCTGTAATTCTGGG